>NC_067142.1:41039045-41259045 GCF_903995435.1 Acomys russatus | reverse complement strand
AGGCCACTAGAAGAAACACAGTCGTGTGTGTCGAATCACAAACTGAAGTTTTGAGAATCTTTGTCTTTGCCCTAAAACTTTCCAGGAATGTTTTGCCTGAGGCAGTAGCAGAATCAGGAGAGCTATAAAGCGGTTTTGCATAATCGGGGCAAAGTCAAAGAAGGGGAGAACCTAGAACAGTTTCTTTTACATAAACAAAAATCAGTGAGGGGCTGTGAGATGTAAGAGAAATTTTCATTGTAATGTAAACAATATTCACTAGGGCAAATGATGACACGTGTACAAGTTTGGGAGCCAGAAGTAAGTTGGAGAATGATGTAAAGGTATATCATGCACATGAATTTCTCACTAACGTACTGAGTAACATTCTGAATTCTGAAGCTATTATCTGCAAAGCAAAAGATTCAGCAGTAACAAAATGAAGCTCTCATTTATTTATGAAACTACGGTTTTGAAAATAGAGGCTATTTTTAAATTGTGACTTGTTAGTTTTTGGAAACATTTAAAATGTTTCTGTTATAACAAGTTTAAAAATACCAATTGAATATGTTAAGACTTAGGATAGCAAGCTGTACCCCTATCCCTGTCTTGGGCTTTTTCTCTAGTTTTGTATGCACATTTCCTAAGCATTGAATTTTCTTCTTCCAATCAATAAGGCCTCCAGATGGCATAGGGAAAAAGCATGTAATTTATACTTGATATTTTCTCTACCTAGTTCTATTTTTATTGCTGGACCATAAGGATTGTAAATGTTGATTTTGAATTTCTATATTCCCTTCAAAGATTACTCTATGAATTAATTGACAGATAGTTTTTAACATCTTAAAATCAATCTTGATTCTTTTATGAACACTTTCTAACCATAATAGATTGCAGATACAATGGATGAGCAGGATTTGGTAGCAGCAGATTCTTTAGGAGTGTGTTTAATCTTGTTTCCAAATATCAAGTTTGGTGATGCAAATGTTCTTGTGTCTTAGTGTCACCCAACTGCTTTCTGGACCTGGGGTAGCTTTCTGGTAGAGTTTACTTGATATCTTAAGGAAATGCACATTTGAAGACATTTTGGTGATGATTTTAATGTAAGTGAGAAGAGGTTTTGAAAATACCTTAGCTTTGAAAACACCTTAATAGGATGTGATTTAAAGTTAATTACTTTAAAAGAAGTAAAATAACAACAACAACAAAATATAAAGTGAATAAAAGAAAAGTGATCGAGGGCTGTGGTTGGGCAGTAATACCTGACAGCCGTCAAGAGACCAAGTGTAAGGCTAACATGAGAAGGAATATTTGAATAAAAATATTAAACAAAAAGGCAAAGGTTATTAAGGATGTTTTGTATGACTTAAGGTACTACCATAGTGATGAGTTTCTTTTGGAATTCCACCAGTATTGAAGAATTCTAGATCTTCCTGCCTCCTGCCTACTTAAATGTTCTAGTAAGCTGTCTAGTGAAAATAGTAAGCATGGTTTCAAGAACCATTACCTAATTTATATAGTGCTTTGAGATAGGAAGGTAAGTAGCAAGTCTTTAATGGACATCTTTTTATATTAGTGGACTCATAAACCTGGGGCAGACATATGCTGTACCTAATGTAAAGTCAAAATACAAATTATTTTGGAGGTCATAAAAACTAGATTTGTAAAGCTGACCTTGAGCTTTTGTCCCAGAATACCTGGCGTACAAGGAGTGTTCTTCATGAGACATTTTGGGGAACATGCTACTACTCTGATCAGATATATCAGCAAGCCACATACAAGAATTAAACCATTTTCCATAGAAAATGTTTGTGGAATTGAAATATACTTTTGTTGATTCAATACCTTCAGGAAATCATGCAAAAATGCTCCATTACGATATGGAGAAGGGGCTCATTCCATGGCTATCTGCACTCAGTAGCCAGGATGGTTTGTGGTTCTTGGAACACGTGCAATAAGGATGATTGAAGAAATGAAAGGTGCTGCCCTCTTGCCCATTTTTTAAAAGTATAGATGAATACATGGTGGGTATTATATTTTAAAAATTAGATAGTTGATAGATTACACACCCAGATTTTCTATTACAGAACAATCTATGACTGTAAATGAAAGTAAAATGTTTATTATTTTATATGCAGAGAGTCATTGAGTACTTTAATGGGAACTCGTTGTTACTCATTGGGACTTTCTGTGTAAGAGGATGTCTTGGTTACTGTAGTCTGTTTTTCCTGGACTCATAAAACTTTTGGTTCCTATAACACAACTCCTGAGTCTGGGTAATTTTTTTTAAAGAATAAAAATTTATTGGTCCAAAAAAAAAAAAAAAAAAAACAAAAAAAAACCTCATCAGTGTCATTTTTGATAAGTAAGCCTGAGGACCTGTGTTTGATCCTTAGAACTGGTGTTGAAAACAAACGCACACAGTTATGGTGGCATATACTTATAATCTAGTGTTGGGGAGAAAGGCACATTCAGAGTCATTCTGCTCATTGCATAGGTGGTTTTATTGCTCTGTAAGCACTAGGCCAACGAGAAACCTTGTTGCGTAAAAACAAGGTGAATGGCTCCTGAGAAACAGAACCTGAGGTTGACTTCTGGCCTCTATACCTCGATGAGTACAGATGTACCTACACACACACACACACACACACACACACACACACACACATACACACACACACACACACACACACACATACTATGTAGAAAATAAAAAGGCTATTCGTGTTTATAATTAAAAGCTTATAATTATTACAGTGGCTATTATTAACCCACTCCCATATCAATAAAAGATACAGCACCTGATAGAATTTTAAATAAGCCTTATTTCACCTGGGGCTGGGTGTAGATATTAAGCCCGCTAAGCTACCTTGTTACCTCCCAGCCCCATATCCCATGCCATTTGCTTAATCATTGCTATCTGGGCTACTTCCTATCCATAATTCCACAAATACTTGCACAGAATTTTTATCTGGGCTGCCTCTCTCCAACACCGCCTCAGAATAAATTCCTCCTGTCCACGTGGTTCTCTCCATGCTAACCCATCGCAGCGTTGCTTCCTACTTCTCCTCTGGTACCTATCTCCCTCCCTCCTGTGATGCTTTTTGTCCTCCCTTCCCAAGAACCTTGGCCACACCTAATGCATTTCTGTCATGCCCAGGTGTGTGGCATTTTATTGGACAAATTATTTGGAGGCAAGGTTACACTGCAACAATTGGGGTACATGATAGTCTGCTCATGAGAGACAGCAAGTAGACCTCAGGGAACAAAATAATTAACAATCAAATACAAAGCACCAGACCATGTTGTGACAAGCACAATTATTTTGTACCTAGGGAGGCCAGTAAGGCACAAAATGTCATCAAGTGAGAGCTTTCTTGCTGCATATAAACATGCTAGGAGAGTCACATGCCAGACAGAGCCAGCATACTACTTTGGATTTCCCTTATTTTTGAACCTGTAATGACAACATGAGGACTCTGTTCTCATGACCTCATCTAATCCTAATTGCCTTCCACCGTCTTCCTCTAAATAATTATAAAATATACTGTAGTGGAACTTATTTTTTCAATATACTAGCCTTTGAAGAACATAGTCATATCCTTTTAATTGGGAACAAGCAGACTTGTTGGCCTTTTATTCAGACAATGGACAGTGACTGAGTAAGTGAAAAGAAAATCAGTTTTGTGAATATTTTTTACAAGCCAGCAATTGGAAGGCTTGAATGTGCTTCTTAGAAACCTGTTGACTTCTTTGTTTTATTTTAGATTCTAATATTCTTTGCAGAGATGAATTTTCTTTTTTTTTTTTAATTTTTTTTTATTAATTTATTCTTGTTACATCTCAATGTTTATCCCATCCCTTGTATCCTCCCATTCCTCCCCCCCCCCATTTTCCCATTATTCCCCTCCCCTATGACTGTTCTTGAGGGGGATTACGTCCCCCTATATATTCTCATAGGGTATCAAGTCTCTTCTTGGCTACTTGCTGTCCTTCCTCTGAGTGCCACCAGGTCTCCCCCTCCAGGGGACATGGTCAAATGTGAGGCACCAGAGTACGTGAGAAAGTCGTATCACACTCTCCACTCAAATGTGGAGAATAATCTGACCGAGATGAATTTTCAAAGAGTTTCATTTATACACATTTTCTACAAATGTGATTCTTTTACATTTTTGATGTCTCAATTTATCCATGATAAATTTTTACTAGTTACTAGATAAATTTTTACTAGAAAAGGATGTCATCTTCAGAAAACAAATTGTGATGGTTTGAATGAGAATGACCCCAGATGCTCATATGTTTGAACACTTGGTCCCTACTTGGCAGAACTGCTTGGGAAGGATTAGGAGGTATTGCCTTGTTGGAGGGGGCAGGTCACTGAAGGAGGAGGATGGGTAGGCTTTGATGTGTAAAGTACTCATGCCATCCCCAGTGTGCTCTCCACCTCCTCTTGTGGATCTAGATGTGAGCTCTCAGTAATTCCTGCTGCCAAGCCTTTGTTCCACCATCAGAGAAAGTATCCCTCTGCATCCATAAGCCCAGCTAAATGCTTTCTTTTATTCTTTGCTTTGATCATGATGTTTTGTCACAGCTAGAAACACACAGAGACACTAATAAAAACAGAGGATAAAAACTGTTCACAGAGCAGAGACCTCCAAGAACAATTTAAAAATGTCCTTGAGAGTTATGGTTCCTGTTTTGTTGTTGTTGTTATTGTTGTTGTTGTTATTGCCTTAGCCTTGCCTAGAAATTATAGAATACTATGATTAAAACGAGAGTAAGCACTTGGACACCTCCTGGATGGCCCAGCAGGCTTTACCAGCTCATCCCCTTCCCATGACTCACTATAATTTCTTTAAAGTGTCCCAGACTAGACACTCAATGGCATTCCATTTCTGGAGCACAGCTCTTGATACTCAGGAGCTCTTCCTCTTTATAACTCTTAAGGCCCCAACTATAGAAATCTACAATAAACTTTCCCCTAGATTTATCTTGAATATTTTATTAAATTTTATTTTTGAATTCATTAGCAAGGAGCCTGAAACCACTCAGGAAGCTCAGGATAGTGGGGTAGCTTTGGTGACTTCCAGGATGCTAGACATCCATCCTAGCTAAGCCTACCCAATGTGAAGAAAACAGTTTCCATCAAACTAAGGGCACCCAGACTTTTTTTATATTAATACATTTAAAGTTTATAAAAGTATACCACTTTTTAATGTATCATATTGATTGAATATAGTAATGATTTGACTACCACTTGAATGTGCTAAAATAACAGCTTTTTTATAAAATATGTTGTATTTTCTTCTCTGAGTTAATAAACTTCCTAATGTTATCCTAATGTTATATATTAAATTTTAAAGTCTTTTACTCATTTCTCTGAATTTAATTAAAAAGTTCCTTTGAATTTGTTAAAAATTAAGCTACTTTAAATTATGAATTCAATTGTCTTTAGTACAGAATTTATCAAAAAGAATGTGAATATAAATCCACATAAACTATTAAATATTTAATATATAAAATGCATTTTAAAGGAAATAGATGGATCTATTTTTTTCTAATAGTTTATAAGTCTTTAGCTACGAATTACATACTACTGTGGTAAAGGAGAGGCAGCTTAGAGCTTACTTATTATTATGCATGTAAGTGCTGAGGAGCTACGGAAATAGAAGTGTTTATTTTTCTATAATATTTTAATTGCTAAATTGCATGCACTTATACAGTCTACTTCAGTCATCCATCTCTCCCCAGCTCCCATTCATTTTCCTCATACCATCACTCTCAAAACTCAATAAACTCATTTTGTTGTTACTAGTGATGTCCACATGCATACAGATGTAGAGCTTTCCACTGAGACGTGGGCAACCCTGGGGTGTTCACAGTCCCACAGGAGAGTAACCCTACCTCTCTAAGCAACCATCACTGGCTAGTCCCTCGTTTGCTATAGGTAATTTTCTACTAACTCTCTCCTGCTGGAATTTTGGGGAGCTTTTTGTGCAGACAGCCAGTACTGCCGTGAGCTGATATATACAACAGAAGCTCTGTCATGTTCAGAGATCAGTGCGTCTTAAAAGCTTGACTTTTCATTCTCCAACTCTTACTCTTCCTGCCTAGTCCTCCTCAAGGTTTCCTGAGACTTTGATAGTGGGAGGTTAATACAGATAATTCATCCACAGCTGAATATTCAGAGTAACTTAGACTGCGAACTTTTTACCAGATTAATCTCTCTGCATTAACTGCTATGGATTGTGCAAAGAAACTTGTCTATCCGAAGTTGAGAGCAACACCAATCATGGGTTGATAACTGGGGCTTTCTTGGAGAAATAGCAGTATGAATTTTTTTCTAAAAAAAAAAAAAGGATTTATTGCTTTTAACTCTGTCTCTCTGTCTCTCTGTGTATATGTATGTATGTATGTATGTATGTATGTATGTATGTATGTATGTACGATGTATAAGTTTGCATGAGTGTGTACAAGTGTCCATTGAGGCCAGGAGCATTATAGACCCTGGAACTAAAATTAAAGTCACTTGTGAACTGCCTGATGTGTAGATACTGTGAACTAAACTCCTGTGCTCTGTAAGAAAACTATGTGTCACCCCCCGCCTTTTTTTTTTTTTTTTTGAGACAGGGTTTCTCGGTGCAGCTTTGGCTGTCCAGGACTCATTTGGTAGATCAGGCTAGCCTCTGACTCACAGAAATCTGCCTGCCTCTGACTCCCTGATTGCTGGGATTATAGGTGTGTGCCACTGCGCCCAGAAAAGTATGTGTTCTTAACCTGTTGAGCCATCTCTCTGGGCCCTGCTACTGGAGCTTCTCAAGTTATATGCCAACAATTACTTGGCCATGGATTAGTAAAATGCATATTTGATTTGTCACTGACAATTCTAAGTGTATTCTCCTTCCATTTTTGTTAGAAGCAAAACATTTGAATACACATGTCAGGTATTTCCTCAAATTTAATTTATTTTCTTTATATCCAATAGCAAGATTGAAATATTTGCTGTTGTCCAGTGACTCAAAGTTTTACACAAAAAAATGTTTGTGTACTTGTTTCTTTGGTAAAATGTGATGAAGGTGATTTTGAAAAAGAAAGCAAGGTAACTGGTGCTAAGTGATGCCCTTTGTCTAGGAAGAGTGAAGGCAAATAATACTAGCAAAGAGTTCAGGTGGCTACGTACGTTTGATGGTTTATGTCCTTAAACTGACCATTTCCACATTCTACTTGAAAAGTACTTATGTGCCTCATGGCCATTTTTACCATATTGAGAAAACAATTACATTAAGATATCAAGGGGAAAAAGGACATCTGAAGTCAATTGTAGACACTGATTTTGTCTTTTATTCATGTCACCCATCCATTATATTTAATGGTAGAACTTGAAGGATAAGACATATTTCACTTTCTTTATGAATGTCCCCTTGTGCCTCTTATGAGAAGCAAAATATTTTCAATGAATCAATAGAATGCATGGCAAATATAATAAACACCCAAAGACATTATAGTTATAAATTCAATAAATGTGCTGTGAACACACTGGGATCATTCTGCAGCTCTAAATTAAACAGCACCATTTATAAGATTAAGACTGCTATAAAGTTGTATTTCCTATAGGAAAAGAATTATAAGATTCTATGAGCTCTAATATGAAAGCAGGAGCAAAATGTAATGTTTTTACCCCTAGAGAAGTCCTGGATACTGCATCATCTTACAAAGAAGAGAAAACATCTGTAGGGGTTAAAGGTATTTCATATTGATGGAATGAGGAAAGGTGGAATGAAATTAACCTATGCAAGAGCCTTAGTAATGACATAGCATTCTGATAAGGAGTGGACTTGTGTGCATTTTATCCCCATAATGTACATCTGGCCCTGACAGTTCTTGGCACTCACCTTTGGGTATGCATATGTTTACTTATCTCCCAGCCCAGTTTCTTCATCTGTCAAATGAGATGGATGACTTTTAATCTCCCTGTAACTTGAACTCCCCTTCCTTTAGTAGCAATGTTATTGAAGTATATGCTTCAAATGATAATGAAAGTAAATTGTTCCTATTTCTTATATTTACAACTTTTAATATACAGTTTTAGTATAGTTCACTATTAAAAAACCACCTAAATGAGAATAACACCCTCTTCTCTTGGCCTTATTAAAGACCAATGACAGCTAGCTTCCTATTGGTTTATAGTATGCTGTGGTTTATAAGTATTAATCAGAACCTATATAATTTCTTTTAAAGGCAAAGAAAACTAAAATATTAGGTTTTGCTATGATGTAGGAATAGGCTGATATAAATTTACTTTTGATGGAGAAATATGGGGTGTGTGAGTTTATTTCCCAGATGAAGAATCTCAGCTCTTTCTCTAGAACCATGATTGTCCCCACAGTGTTTGTGTACATCTCAAGGTGGTCTTCAAGTGGCTTCTTTCATTAGGGCTTTCAGGCGCTTCCTCATTCTAAGGGGTACACTTATCCTCCAAATGACAGTGCACTGTTTTTGTAGGTTGGGTATTTTCAATAAAAAAGATACCTT
This sequence comes from Acomys russatus, assembly GCF_903995435.1. Taxonomy (NCBI): domain Eukaryota; kingdom Metazoa; phylum Chordata; class Mammalia; order Rodentia; family Muridae; genus Acomys; species Acomys russatus. The sequence goes on along the minus strand of NC_067142.1, from coordinate 41,250,534 downwards.
TTCTAGAATGTTTACTAAAATACTTCTGTGGACCCATGAAAGTCTTTCCTGTAGAAGTTCTTGAGATTAAAGAGGGAGCAACATCAAAACAGAGTTTTGAGAGCTGATCCTTCCATTGCACTGGGGAGGGGACAATATTGCCATTGCAAAGCAGAGAGCAAGGCAGCTTTGAGTGAGATAAGTTGTGACCTTGTGGATGCAGTGTCAGTCTCACATTAAAATCAACACCTTTACAGCACTCTTACAGTGATCATTATCACATTTGATGGCCATCATTTGGGATGATGAGAATAGGGGTAGCAAGTAGGGGAAGTTTTCTCACTTGTGTCTGGGGTGTGAGATGGCGAATCCTATAGGACATAAGGACACATCCGAGGTGATTTCATCTTCATTTATCAGGTAGCATACATATTAGTAGGATTCACTGTGATGTTTCCATATGAGTGTTTGGTGTGCATTGATGTGCCTGTCTGCTTGCTACTCTCCCATCCTCCCCTCTTTACATACCCTTCCTCATACCTGTCAGTCAAATTGTACTTTCACGTTGACTTTTCCTCTTATGGCTACATGTGAGAGACAAATTGCTATGTTTGGCTTTCTGTGTCTGACTTCTTTTGACTAACATGATATCTTCTAGAATCAGCTGTGCTGCAAATAACAGGAATCCATTTTTCCTTCCAATGGAGTAACAACATATCATATGTAAATATTTTTATAGCTGTTTGTTTTCATTGGAGTATTAAATGTACCCAACAGGCTCATGTGTTTAAGTGTGTGGTCCCTAGCTTACGGCACAGTTTTGGGAGGTTATCGATCACTTGGAACTGTGAATTAGCTATGTGAAGTAGGTTGCTATAGGGACATCCTTTTCTCACTCAGACCCAAGCTCTTCATGTCCTAATTGACCAAAATGTGCATGGACACAAGCCGTGCCTCTGTAACTTCCTGAACGTTGAGTTGAAATAAACTCCCTCCCCCCTTTTAAAAGAATTCTTCTCTCATACAATACATCCTTACTGAAGCTTCCATTCCCTCCACTGCTGCTGCCCACCTCAGATTCATAGGTCCTCTGCTTTCCTTCAGAAAAGAGCAGGCCTCCCCGTGATAGCAACTCCATGGCATAACAAGATGTAGTAACAAGATGGAAGCCCTCACACTGAGGCAAACAAGTAAGAAGCCGAAAGCGCAGTGGTAGAGCACTTGAATGCAAAATAAACCTTTAAAATTGCTTCTCTGAGGTATTGTATTATACTGACAAAGGAAGTAATAAGACAATGTTTGAGTATTGATGTCCAGCTGACACAGACAGAACATTATTTCTTTTGTATGTGGGTTTCACTATTGAATACATACCTAGGAATTAGAGAGCTGTATGATGCTGTAGTTCTGAGTTTGTGTGCAGCCCCTGGTGCTTTCCATAGTTACTATAGTAGTTTGCATACCTACTGACATCATGGACGCATTTCCTTTCCATAGCATCCTCAATAGCATTTTGTTATTTGATTATAATCATTTTAATGGGATAAAATTACTGGCACAATGTTGGTGTTTAATGACATGTGACTTTTTTTTTTCATTTATTTGCTGCTTATTTGTATTTTTTTTAGAAAGAATATGTTATAAGATAATTCACCATTTAAAAAGTTTTAAAATTTGATCACTTCCTTTCTTTGTGTTCTTGAGATATATTCTATTCATTATCAGATTAACATAAAACTCGCCATTTCAGTCTATTGACTGTTTCCTTTTCTTATCTTGATTAATCTTATTACTTAATATTTATACTATTTATTACTATTTGCTACTGGAGCACACACACGCCCCCCTCCCCCGCCACCTAAGAACCCACATAGTCTATACTGACAAACTGAAGTGTTTGCCCTATGTTTGCAGAGCTGTACATTTTATACTCCACAATCTATTGTGAGTGATGTTTGTGAGGGGGTAATAGCATTCAAGTTGCACTCTGCATGTGAATATCCAGTTTTTCCAGACCCATTTTTGAGAATGTCATTCTGTCTTATTTATTTATTTATCTATTTATTTATTTATTTATTTATTTAGTTAGTTAGTTAGTCTTGGCACCTTTGGTGGGTCAGCTGTGGATGGATGTTTTGTTTCTTAGTTTTTTTATTCTATTCACTTTTTTATACACTATTGTTAAGCTACTTTGGTTACTGCTGCCATATAGCAACTTTTCAAATCAGAAATGATAATGCTTGTAACCTTGTCCTATTTTGCTTATGATTCTTTCGGCTGTTCAAGGATTTTTGTACATTCAAAGGGATTTTAGGAGTTATTCTAGTTTTAATTTTTCTAATGCTGTGAAGAACATTATGAAATTGTATTGGTTAGTGTTAAATATGTACATTTCTTAGGATAGGGTCAGCATTTTAGTAATTTTACAAGCATGAAGATCAACCTTTTCACCCTGTGTCTTTTGTAATGTCTTGCATTGGTGTTTCGTAATGTATGTGTTTTGCTCTAGCCCATCCTAAGGTTAGTCTGATGTATTTCTTCAAGGCTATTAGAAATTCTATTATTTTCTTGTTTCCTTTCTGTTGCTGTGATAAAAAAAACACTCTGGTCCAAAGTAGCTTACGAAGGGAAAGGCTTTATTTTAATTCATAATTCCAGGTCCCAGGCCATCTTTGTAGTGAACTCAGAGCAGAAACTGGAGTAAGCTTTGAAATCACAGAGGAATGTTGTTTGCTGGCTTGGCTTTTGGCTTATGCTCAGCTAGTTTTCTTATAAATCCCAGACCCCTTCACTTCAACTCAGAGATTGTGCCACAGGCTGGACTGACCAATCAAGATAGATGCAGCCACAAGCCATTCTGATATAGGCAGCTCTATTGAGGCTCTCCTTTCGCAGGTATGTATAGTTTTTTTTTTTTTTTTTTTGGCCACATTGACAATAGTTGACAACAAAAAATAACCAATAAAGATGGTTATTACCTTCTTTTCTTATCAAGCAATTCACTATTGGTTTATAGAAAGGCTACTGACTTTTGAGTCCTACTCATTTTAAGAATAGTAAGTTTTAGGTTATCAATCTCTCAATTCTGATAGCAATTTGGGGGAGTCTATAAAATTATCAATCAGCAAATAGTGATAGACTTTCCCATGTATGCTTTTAATTTCTTTTTCCTATAATTATTCTCACTTAAATATCTATTACCATGTCGAGTAAGAGTACTGATAGGAAATGTCATTGTCTTTGATAAGAAAGGAAAAATCTCCCCTCAAGCTGTTGTGCTTGTGGGTTTCTTCTAGACAGCTTTTATTGCTCTGAATTGTGACCCTTTTGTATCTAGTTTGTTAGTGCTTCTTGTTTAACTCTCTTATAGTTCATCTTTGTGGTTGAAGGATAGCTACTCTAGCTTGCTTTCGTTTTAATTTTCTTGGAAAATTTCTGTCCTTTTACTTTGAGTTTATGCATTGTGATATCTGAAATGACTTTCTTTTGTTTGTTTTTGGATGCAAAATGCACCATCAAATCTATCATCACGTGAGTTTGCTGTCCTATAACAGATGGCTGTTCATGGCTTTCTTAAGGCAACAGGTCTGCTATACTTTCCTGAACTAGTTTCCTATGCCATTATCCTTGGTTTCTTTACCTCACCTTTGCAAATCCCTGCAACACAGATGTTTGCTCAGTGATGACAAGGGATTTTTGAATGTCCCCCTTTCTTAAGATGATTCCCTCTCTGACTCTGATGCCTCCATTTAGATCCTGTTCCTCTAATTGGGCTGCTTTGTCCGACCTTAGTGGGAAAGGATACACCTAATTTTGCAGGGACTTAATGTGCCAGGGTGGGTTGGTGTTCTGAGAAGGAAAGGGGAGAATTGAAGCTGGGAGGGATATATGAGGGGGGTTTGGGAAGAAATGAGGGGAGGGCTGTGATCAGGACGTAAAGTGAATAAATTAAGTACATTTAAAAAAAAGGGAATCCCAACACTTCTTCTGGTTGTTCAATCTTGTCAACATTATATCATCAGATAAAATGTGGGACGCGTCGATGGTAGGAGTCGATGGCAGAGCTGTGATGGGAAATACTGGTGGTTTTGCCCAGGAACAGAGAGGGCTTAGTTATCACTTAGCCACGTGTGCCTGGAGGTGGGCATTTACTAGAGTTTTTCTCTCCAATATTTGTTTAGTCATAATATCTGCCAGGGAAAGAACTGGAGTGGGTTACGTCTGGAAACAGACACAGTACCTGCCAGGGACTCCTTTGAACATGTGTATCCAGGGACAAAGCTGCAGACATTTGTTTTCTCCCACCTCTTCTTCCAGATGTAGATCCTGCTAGGAAATGCATAGAAGTGGTTGCATCGGGAGCTTGGCCAATTCCTTCTCCAGGGTATTCAGAATGCAGCAGGCACTAGGCAGTTTAACTGCAGACCATTCTTGTGCTGTGGCGGGGAGGCAATAGCTGGATGCTTGACAATACTATAGAGTTTCAGAAGATCACGCACACACACTTATGTTTACAGGACAACAACTATAGCATACTTCCCCTGCCCTGTTAGTGACAATTTTCTGTACACACGCAGGAACTGCGTCACTGATTTCAGTACTGGCATCCTTGTGATTTTTGCATGAGACTGGCTGTGTCCTTTGGCCTAGGAGGAAAAACTGAAATTCTTTAGTTCTTGAATATATCATCTTGAAATCCTCTCTATATCACATTGTTTCTTCTGTGAGTCATTGCTGTGGAATGCCTCTGGGGCTCCACACAAGGAAGTGCTCTAGGGATTGTGACTCCGTAGAGTAGTGAGAATTCAGGCTGTAGGACCTATCTCAAGATACATCCAGATTCCACTTTCTATGATACGCTTGTCCGGAGCAAGGCTCCTGTACAGATTTTAGTTATTTATCTAGCTAATATATTTACATTAACTCTATGGTGGCAGTGAAAGACACTAGCAGCCACTAAAACTTGCTCTTCATTGCTGACTAAAGCACCCTCACCATACAGAAGGAGGTGACTAACACCTCCCCTCCCCCATGGCTTTGGTGCTGTGATAGCAAGTACTGGGCTATTTAGTTTCTCTATGTTGCTCTTCCAGTTTCTGAATCTTACAAGATTCCCACTTTTCTCTAGTATTGATTCTCTGTGTTCTCTCACAATGAGTCACTTCAGAATACAGCCATACAGCTGTCTCTTGGAAGCTTTGTGTGGAAAAAGCAGGTTGCTCTGGGTACCCTTCTTCAGCCATCCTGTTGCACCCCTTATCAGTGTTTTTCTGACTCACTGATTATTATCCCACTTATTTAGCCCACTCTGCTTACGGTTGTTAGCCAGGGGGACCATTTTGTGCTAAATGAATGAGAGCTGTAAGGAAACAGCCAAGATGAACAAGGGCTGTTTCTGTCGGCGAACTTTACACATATCAATCATCCGGCTCTCAGCTAACTGGAGTGCTCTGCCACTTCAGGCCCTCCCAGAACAGATATTTCTTGATGGGAGAGCTCTGTGAGATCCTCCACTTGCCCTCTAATTAAACCCATCTTGCCTCTGCAAATTGTTTTGGTCACTTTGGTCTGGACCCAATTGATTGCTTACAGGCTGCAAAGAATTTCTAATAATGTAGGCTGTTCTCTGAGTGGCTCTTGGAGGACTGAAATGTCAAATTCCTGGTGTGACATTCCTTACCAGGTAGAGGTATCACAGCTATTAGAAATTCTCACACCCTCTCATTACATGCCACTTTTCCTTAATACTGTTTCCTGTTCCTAAGTCTTGATTTTTCTGGGAGGTATAAATGTGTTTTCTTTAAAGCCAGTAAGTTTACTAGAAAAAAACAGGTCTTTTTTATTTGCCTTTAATATTATTTTTCAGTGGTCCCTAAGATTTTGGTCTTGAAGAAATTATCAAATTAAGGTTGATGTTCAATATTTAAGGAAACGTTCTATTTGCTTTCTTTCCATTTACCTTAAGTCTGCTTCAAGACATAATTTAGGTACAGAATTTAAAACCACATACATGAGGAAGCCTGAATTTCTTAGTTTTGCTGCTAGCAATTTCTTAGTCTTTGCTGCTTTTTCAGTGTTACAGGTTTCGTGGGAGAGTTGAATTTGTTGTCTCATTATTGTGAAAAATAACAAGGTAGGAGAGTGGAAGATGGGTGAGTTGGAAGAGTTTAAGCAAAGAAGCAGCTTTCAGCATCCAGGAAGGAACTCAAAAATCGGTTGCCAAGTAGTATTATGGAGTAGAGGGGCAGGATTGTACTGGAGAGAAGCCAATATGGTTCCATCCATATCTAAATTAGGCAGGGATGATACAAGGAAGAATCTGCCTGGCTAATTCGTGTACACGTAGGGAATTCTGACTGGTTGATGTGTTGCACAGAGTAACACAGGCTCAGAAAATTCCTCAAGTGGGAAAATGGTTACAAAAGGTTCTGAATGTGGATGTGGGGTCCTGCAGGTAGAAGTGGGCAGAGAACTAGGCAGTTGGAAGGGCAAAGGCTGGTGGAAAGAACAGTAAGATCTTGATGAGTCCCTGAGTGAATCTATTGTATAAAATCTCCATGTCCTGGCGTCTCAGTACCAGTTCCTGTAGGACACGTAGACATTAATACTTTCCTTGAGCTGGTAACACTAATTGCCTATTGAGTAGGGCTGCCTAGCTTCTAATTATGACCCATTCAGCTTTAGTTTGGTTGATTGACTAATAAAATGATACTATGTCCATGGTCTAATAAAATTAGTAACACAGCAAAAATTATTTTTAAGGATAAGCTGGCACAATTCATCAAGTTACGTGCTAGACACTGAGCTTCCTTGAAAAAACCTCAAAGGGTAGGCATCTTGTTTTCATTGTGCTGAGCAGTCCCCTGAGGCTTACTGTAGTTAGAACTTAAAATGAGGCAAAATGTCTTGCAAGCTCACACTTTTTAGCCCATATTATACTATGCTGCTCACTTGATTTTCTGTCTATAAGAAATTACACATTTTAATTTAGCTCTTTTATTTTGGAGGCTAAACTGAAGGTAGGTAAGAACTGAAAACCTTGCTGGTCTCATGTATGACTGTACGAGCTCGGGGAGGAAGTCACCATTCCCATCCTTACAAGACAGAAAAACCCAGGCTTACTGAAAATGAAGTCACTGTCTTTCCGTAGATGATTCAGAGCAGTAAGACCGCAAAGCCAAGCATGGCGGTGAAATCCGGAGAGACAGGTGAATATGAGCTGGAGCTGATCTCTGCTTATCTGGGTGAAGAAAGATGGGGCAGCAAACTGGCAGGAATAGTAAAACGGTGATTTTGCCAAGCTGCTGGACGCTGAGGGTGGACAAGTGTGAGAGTGAAACAATCCTGCGACCAAAGTCTTAAGTGCCTGTACGGTGATCACACTTGTTCTCTGCACCTTCAGTAGGTTCTTGCAGTGAAGATCCTTCGAAGCAATTGCAAAGCATGGAAGGGAGAGTCTTCCAGGTAACAAAAGACTAGATCCTTCCCCCACTCCAGTCAGTTCTAGTCTTCCAGGGTCTTTTTTTCCCCCAGGGTCTTTTAAATGTAGCAGAGGACGAAAGCCACCAGAGGGTCAAGGTTTGTGGGAACTAGACCCAGAGGACTGTAACTAGAAAAAAGATTAAGGGTATGCAGAGGCTCTGCTCCGCTTTGGCTTTGAAGTTGGTGCCGCCACAGAAACAAGGGCTCAGAGAAAGACCATTTCAGCTGATTACAGAATACTGCACTCAGCTATCTTATTGCTAAGTCTCTGGTACAATGAGGGTGGACGTCTTTTGAAAGAGCTACAAGATGCGGATAACCCAAGGACCAACACTTAAGGAAACCCCAAATTTAATGAAGAGAAGAATACATGCTGACATCTGTAGCTACAACAAACTGAATTTACAGATCTAGTTCTAGCAGATTAACATAAATCCCTTTATTTGAGGCCTGTGTATCTCAGTCCTTGCTATATAATGCCACATGTCCAGCTTTCAACAAAACAGGATATATGCCAGAAAACAGGAGGAAAAAAATCCAGTTTGAGGAACGCAAGCAGGTATCAGACTCAGAAGCAGCAGACTTGAGGAGGATTCTAAGATGAGAATTTGAGAATAGTTGATGCTTATGCAAAGGACCGCAGTGGAATAATTAACTGGATGGATGGTGACATGGAAGAGAAAGTCAGATAACCAAAGGGAATGCTAGAAATTAGAAATGAAGAACTGTTTTGATTGGTTCATCAGTAGTCTTTTTTTCTCTTTATTTATTTATTTATTTATTTATTTATTTTTAATTAATTATTCATATTACACCTCATTTGTTATCCTATCCCTTGTGTCCTCCCATTCCTCCCTCCCTCCCACTTTCACCCTATTGCCCTCCCCTAGGTCTGTGACTGAGGGGGACCTGCTCCCCCTGTATATGATCATAGGGTGTCTTAACTTGGGTTAGTGAAAGAATCCCCGAGCACGAAGATAGGTCAGCAGAATGTCCAGGACAGTACTAAAATGTATAAAATGTTTCCTCAATTTGAACATCAAACAAACAAACAAATAAACAGAAACACAGTGTTTAGCTGATAATGTCCCTGAACTAATCATAGACACTATCTAAGTCACTTTTCTACTACTGTGAAAGGATGACATGACCAAAGCAACTTACAGGGCAAAGAGTTTATTGGTAACTTTTTACCACCTCAGAGGTTGAGTTCATACTCCTCATGGCAGAGAGCATGACAGCAAACAGCCAGGCATGGCCCTGGAGAGGTAGTTAAGAGCTTACACCTGATCCACAAGCATAAGGCACAGAGAGATACCAGAGAATGACATGGGACTTTGGAAGCTCAAACCCCAAGGACACTCTATTTACCCACATCCACCAACACAACCACATGTTCTTCAACAAGGCCACACCTTTTATACCTTCTCCAACAGTTCCACCAACTAAGGACCAATTATTCAACCCTATGAGCCTATGAGGACATGGCTTAGTCATTTTCCTACCCAAGACAGGGTTTCTCTGTGTAACCTTGGCTGGCTTTGTAGATCAGGCTGGACTTGAACTCACAGGGATCCACCTGCCTCTGCTTCAAAAAGTGCTGGGGTTAAATATTTTTGGCACCACGTCTGCCTTTATTCACTGTTCTATTGCTTTGAAGAAACAGTATAGCCAAAGCAATTCTTATAAAATACAACTTTTAAAAGCATTTAATTGGGGGTTGCTTATAGTTTCAGAGGTTTGGTCCCATGGTAGAGAGGATGGAGGCCCATTGGCAGACATAGTGCTGGAGGAGTGGTGAGAGTTCTACATCCAGATCTTCAGGCATCGAGGGAAGAGGGAGTCGCTGGGCCTGGATTGGGCTTTTGAAACCTCACAGTGACACACCAGCTGTAATGCAGCCATACCTCCTCCAACAAGGCCACAACTCTTAGTTTATTCTCAGATAGTTCCAGCAACTCAGGACCAAGTATTTGATTATATGAGGTTCAGATAAGCCATTCTCATTCAAACCACCACACACACTGAACCATGCATCCAGAAGCCCAGAAAAGATCTTAAAAATAAACACAAAGGCATCATGTGTGAAACCAAAGACAAGAGCACTGTGGAAGAAAACAAGGTGGGAAAACACTTGGCATAGGAGAAGCCAGGACTGGAATCAGAGAACTCCTTGCTGTTGCAGACCTTTTAAGTAGGAAGTGGCAGAAAATTATCTACAAATTTATATAATGACAGCATGAACCTAGACTACTATATTCAGGGACATCATGCTTTAAAATTTCAGTAGGATGGACATTTTAGTTTTCTTTCTCAGAGAAACAACAATGAAGGGAACTTCAAAAATATTCCATGCAAGAAGTGTTTAAAGATATTCTTCAGGCTGAGGCAAATGCTACAGATCATATCCTTGAATCAGTGTAAAGAAAAGAAGAAATATAAGAAATAACAAACTAAGGGAAAGTTGAGCTATTTTATTCACTTTCTTTAAAACTGATTTAAGTTATAACTGTTGGAGGAATAATAATAACACATGATACAGAAAGTACAGCTCTCCCCTTAAAGGAAATAAGAAACAATATATTTTGCAGCTGTTTTGAATGATCATGGCTCAGAAACACAGATTTAAGTTGTTCCAAAGTCCATATTCCAAGCTGAAAGCTTTCATGAAGTTTTCTAATTCTAAGTGTTACAGAAAAAAGAGAGTCGTAAATTACAAATTTAAGTATGTTGGAGGGTACATCAGATAGGTGGTTACAGTAAGATAGTGGAAGCTTTTCTACAGGCCTCACATGCTGTTGATGACAGTCTTAGCTTTTGGGTCTGCTAAGCTACCAGGTTACAAAAATGTTTTCATCTAGTAGTGTTCTTACACAGAGGTGGGCAAGAGATAAAATGACTAAACTAAGTGAGGAGACAAAGTAGAATCTTGAGTTAAAGGCAGGGAAGTTATGAAAAGAGAAGGGAACAGAGAACAAAGCGTACAGAAAACAGTTTAAAATGTTGTATATTATAACCATGCTAAGTACAAATAGCCTAATCTCACCCACAAAACAGCAACGTTTCACCCTTCCACTAGTATTTAAATATTTCAAAATATAAGGAGCAAAGATCGGTAGAGCTGAAAGGAGATCAGAGAAATCCACTATTAAAATAATTTTTACTTTTTATTTCTAAGTAACAACTCAGGCAGGTCAAAAGTAAAGATATATATGCATGCCTCAAACAGAAGTGTAAATAAAGCAGTATTTCAGTAATAGTAGAACATGCTTTTTCTTAAGCTCATATGGAGTATCTACCTTTACCAAGACTCCATGCTGGTCAAATAATGTGTGTTAGGAAATGAAAATGGGGTCTGGTGAAATGACATAGGTAAAGGCACCTGCCACCTGATGACTCGGCTCTTGGAAAGTACATAGCCTATAAAATAAATAAATACAATGTAAGAGTGCTGTATGTTTTCATACTAGAAAATCAAACTAGCAGTCAGTAGCAGAATAATAACTGGAAAACCCTATGATTTTGGAAATTAGTATACATATATAGGAATTATTCCTACAAATAGGAAGCATTAAAGAGACATTTGAATCAAATGTGAAATGCAAATTACTAAATTTGTGGGGTGCATCAAACATATTGTTTATAGAGAAATAGTTTCAAATATAGGTATATGTTTTAAATCAATCTTTTTAATCTACCAGTGTAAAGAAATGTAGACAACAAAACAAATTAGGACTATTACACATGAAAGATGATGAAAAAAAAAAAAAAAACCTTAAGAGAAAGAAGCAATAACATTGAAAACTAGAAAGATCAATGGATTGAAGTCTTGATTTTATAGTAATATCAATTATATTGATAAGAATTTTGGCCAGACTAAGCAGATAAAGAAAACACAAATAACCAATATCAGAAATTAAGAGACTGATACTACTGACCTTCTGGAACTTATAAAGCACAACAAGAGAATGCCATGAGCAAGTCTGTCCCAACAAATCTGACAGATAAGGTTAAGTGAACCAAATCTGTGAAAGACACGATGTGTCAAAACTTATACAAGAAGCAGACAGTCTGAATAGGACAATATTGACTGACAAAACTGAATCAAGCAATTGAGTTTGTAGTTTAAAACCTTCAAGAAGAAAAAGCACTAGGCCCAGATGTTTGTACCGAAATCTGGAGAATTGATAGTTTCCAAGAGGCAAAGGGATGGTTTCGATGCATGCGTAAGCCCAACGCTGCTATTGTACTCAAGCAGGACCGATACTACAGGAGAAGAAAGCTAAACTGGAAAGGCTAGCAGTTAGTGGTGAGGATGCCAGAGAAATGTGGAGAGAGCTCATGAGTAAGTTTAACCTGGCATCCTGAAACAGCCAAAGAAAGGATAAGTCAGGACATCTTAAGTGTGGGTTGAGTTGTGATCTGCTCATGACAATAGAAATAGAGTGAGTGAACATGGAGTGTTAATGTCACATCTTTAAAACATCTGTGAAATCTAGACTATTGTAGAATGACAAGTAAAAATAAATTTTTTAAATTTACAAATCTTTCAGGTATATGGAAATGCAGATTATATACACTTTGAAAATCACCATATTAGCTATCATAAATTATGACATTAATGAAATGTCCATGTTAAGTTAAAAGGTTATTATACTGTAATAACATGAACACATTGTGTTACATGTATGTACTACTGTATTTAATGTTAACAACGAGGGAAAACAACTATCTGCCATGGTCTTAGAGGCAAAATTTTCCCTCTGTGTCATATTTTATGTTTTTCCAGTTCCCTTGGGTTTTTCTAGAGATCCTTTAATTAGTTTTGTTTTTGTTTTTGTTTTTGTTTTTGTTTTTTTGTTTTTTTTTTTAACCACCTCTGACTGCACAGAAGCTTTGCTTATTTGGTGGTGGTATAGGGAAGGGATTAATGATTGTGTAGAAGTCTTTGGTGAGCTTGAATTGTGCCCTCTCCTTGACTGATGGAGGATTGAGGTGGATACTTTCCCTGTGCCTGTGGAAAGGAAGGAAAGGAGCATCTAGTTTTCCTCTCTCCTGGAATAGATGAACTCTCGTGAATTAGTCTTCCTTTACTACAGGCCTTGTGAAGGACAGAAAGCTCTTGTACTGTGAAATTGTGGGTTTTCCCCTTTTTCTTGTATAGTGGAGGAGGGAAATTCTATCTTTACAGTCTTCCTGTGAGAAACTAAGGCCAGTTTAGGGGGCCCTGTTTCATGTATACCTGTTGGTTCTAGGTAGGAACTCCTCCATTTTGTTGTTTCCGTTAGTGTAGTTTTCTGCCCTTCCAGTTTTTAGGAAACTAGTTTGCCCTTATAGTGAGGTTTCTATTGTACCTCAGAATAGCTCTTGATTTTCCCATGTGTTTTTTGTTTGTTTTTTTGTTTTTTGATTCAGTTTTCCCTTGTGAGGGATAGGCATGATATTAGACAAAGTCATAAGTCTCATGTCTTTATAGTAGGCATAGATTTTCTTTTCCCAACAATGCTTAAAATTGAGGTCTCAGGATTAAAAAGTAGCATGGGAAATTTTATTTAAAAACTTGGGCATTTCAGATTCACCCTAGTTTTTAAGTTCACTGGGTGGAATTTTTATGATGGCTATCACAGTATCTTCTAGTCTTTATGAATGCAAACTGAAAGAATTCAACATGTGGAAAGTCACTCACCAAAGCAAAATACTTGACTCTTCAAATAGTCTTTAAATATTAAACGAATCTCTGTATATAGTAACAATACCTGAACATCATCTGAAGTAATTACCATCTTACTAAGAAAAGAAATTCTCAATTGTTTAATGAATTCAGTAACAAAACATAACAGCAGTTGTCAGATAGTTTGAGCCATGAATTAATGAGAAAATTTTAATTTGCATCTAGCAAGGCAGACACCTTTGGTCAACAATTTACAATGGACAGATTTGTCCTGGGAAACAAAATGGCCAGCATCCTATGAAATGTACTTGTAGGAAGCATAAAAGAACATTATTAAACCCCCATGAATCCAGACAAAAGGACGCGTTTTGCTATAGCATATATCTCATGTGAATGTCAAACTGAGGGAGTACTTAATGGTAATTTAGAACTACAATGATAAGAATTTACTTGTCTATTATATAACTTCAGCAAATTACTTTGTCTCCAAGGGAATCATAAGGTTTTGAGCCTTAGACTCTGCACATCTCCCAGAGTCAATGACTCAGTTGCAATTCTGGGATGTCTTTCTTTCACGTTACTAATTCAAGGCACAATTATTTCTGTCTTGAAATAGAAATTATCTTTTAATGAATTCTATTTAAAGTTTTCTCCTGTGTGTGTTTTTTTAAATGTTCATCTCATTGAACGGTGTAATCTGAGAAAAGATGAACTTTTATTATTTGGCTGGAATTTCCACAAATCATCTTAATGTAATCTTTCCATATTTTCCTGTTATTCATTGTTTTGTTGTGCTATTCTTTGCAAGCCCTTATGCACAGGTGTGATTAAAAGGCTCTGTTTACTCACTTTTCCAGATCATTAATAAAATGTTAAGAACTGGCTGAACACTAGTCCCTGGGCATTGCACTGGGTACCTTCCTCATTATGTGACATTGCTGTCATTTGTCATTCGCATCCCATTGTTTGTTCCTCCTGACTGCAGCCCTCTCAGGAGTCATCCTATCAAAGTCATTTTGCATGAATTTTAAAATTAAGGCTGTGGGAGGCACTGCATCAAGTACTGTGCTGAAATCTGACACCTGTGATATCTGCTTCATAAATGATCATCATTAACTTTTAAAAAGTGGTAACTAATCACATCTGTCCAGAATGGCTATCATAGCTCCTGCTTTTTAAAATATTGGTGGGAGGTAACACTTAGATATATATTAAGGTTTTCTGTTATAAATGATGCTACAAGATAACAAATATTGATGTGAAAAACTCTTGGGTCATTAGTTATAGTAAAGATGGTAAGTGATTGGGAAAAACATTTTCTCTACTGTCCAAAGAGTTTTGAGAAATGTGGATGTTTGGTTCCTTCAGATTTGTATTTTTGAGTTTGCCTTTGTCCTTGTAATAAGTACAGAATAAAATTAGGGACTGGAGAGATGGCTCAGCACTTAAAAGCTAGGGTCACAACCAAGAATATAAGAATTGTGTTAGGATTTTGATGGGGATTGCATTGAATCAGTGGATTGCCTTTAGTAGGATGGCCATTTTTTCCTATATTAATCATGAGCATGGTTGATCTTTCCATCTTTAATTTACTTCTTCAGTATCTTTAAGTTTTTATCACACAAGCCTTTCATTTTCATGGTTAGTAGTTCCAAGATTTTTAAATAATCTTTGAGGTATTCTGAAAAGTACTTTCCCCTAATTTCTTTCTCAGTCCATCATTTGTATATAGAAGGACTACTGTTTTTTTTTTTTTGTGTATTGATTTTGTATCTTGCTACTTTGCTAAAAATATTAGCTGTAGGAATTTCCTGGTGAGGTTTTTCTTTGTGGGGCGGTATACTATAACGCCATCCACAAACACAGATACTTTCACTTCTTCCCATTTGGATCCCCTTGATCTCCATCAATTGTCTTATTATTCTAGGTAAGACTTCAAGTACTATATTGAATAGGTATGGAGAGAGCGGACATATTCTTTCTCCTGGTTTTAGTGGAAATGCCTTGAGTTCTCCATTTAAGTTGATGTGAGTTATAGGCTTTGCTGTAAGTTGCCATTATTTTGCTGAGATATGTCCCTTGAATCTCTAATCTCTCTAGGATTTATATTACAAAGGAATGCTCTTTTCAAAGACCTTTTCTACATGTAATTTTATGATCATGTGGTTTTTGCCTTTCAGTTTGTTTATATGGTAGATTACATTATTGATTTATGTATGTTGAACTACCTCTGGGATGAGCCCTTCTTGATCATTGTGGATGATCTTTTTGATTCATTCTTTGATTTGGTTAGCAAGTATATTCAGAAATTTGCATCTATGCTCCTAAGGGAATCAGGCATAAAAGTTATTTCTTTCTTGGGTCTTTATGTGGTTTATGTATCAGAGTTAACTGTAGCCTTGTGAAATGAATTGGGCAATGCTCCTTCTGTTTCTATTTTGTGGAATACTTTGAAAAGTACTGTGGTTAACTATTTTTTGAAACTGCGGTAGAAGTCTGCACTTAAACCATCTGGCCTTGGGTGGTGGTGGTGGTGGTTGTTGTTGTTGTTGTTATTATTATTATTATTATTATTATTATTATTATTATTATTATGTAGATTTTTAATGACTGCTTCTCTTTCTCCATAGTTTACACATGTGTTTAAATTGCTTATCTGATATTTATTTAACTTTGGTACATGGTATATATAGAGAAATTTATCAAATTCTTTTAAATTTTCTGAGTCAGTGGAATTCAGACTTTTTGTTTTTCCTTTTATTTCTCAGTATCTGTTGTTATATTCTTCTTTTTATTTCTAAGTTTGTTAATTTGGATCTTCTCTCTGTACCTTTTAGATAGTATGGATAAGGGTTTGTCAATCTTACTGATTGTTCTCAAAGAGCCAGTTTATTTCATTCATTCTTTGAATTGTTTGTTTGTGTTTTCAAGTTTGTTGATTTCAGCCCCAAGTTTGATTACTTCTTGCTATCTACTCCCTTTGGGTGTTATATTTTTTGTTGTTGTTGTTTTAGAGCTTTCATGTGTTCTATTAATTTACTGGTGTAACATTGCTTTTATTTATTTATTTTAGAAAATGATATGAACTTATCTCTTAGAACCACATTCATTGTGTCCCATAAGTTTGGGTATGTTGTGTTTTCATTTTCACTCAATTGTAAAAAGTCTTTAATATTTGTATTGGCTCATTTTTTATTCAGTAAATCCAGTAGAGTTTAAATTCAGTAGAGTTGTTCAGCTTCCATGACTTGTAAAATTTATTTTGTTGTTGATAAACAGTTTTAATCTGTGGTGGTCAGATAGGATACAGGGTGCTGTTTCAATATTTTTTATCCATTGAGGCTCACTTTGTGTTTGAGTACGTGTTCTCTTTTAGAGAAAGTTCATTGAAGTGCTGAGAAGAAGGTATATTCTTTTGTGTTTGAGTGACATGTTTTGTAAATACCTCTTGTTTTATGATGTCACTTTACTTTAGTATATCTATTTTGTATTTGTCTGCATGGTCTGTTTAGTGCAGAGAGTTGGGTCCTCTATCAGTGGGTGAAGTCAATATGTGATTTAAGCAGTGGTAGTGTTTCTTATATGAACTTGGGTGCCCTTGTATTGGGGGCATAATTGTTAAGAGTTGAAAAGTCCTCTTGAAAATGTTTCCTTTGAATATTTAGTGTCATTCCTTATATCCTCTGATTAGTTTTGTTTGAAGTCTATTTTGTCAGATTCTGAAATGGCTAGACCAGCTTGCATCCTAGGTTTGTTTGCTTGGAAAGCCTTTTTCCTACTTTTACTCTGAGGTAATGTCTATCTTTGATGTTAAGGTGTGTTTCTTGGATGCAGCATAAAGATGGATTCTATTCTCTTAGTTTACATCTTTTTATTAGGGAATTGAGACCATTGATATGGAGTTATTAATGACCAATCATTGTTCATTTCCATTATTTTGTAGTTATGATGTGGTTCCCTCTTCATTCTTTTGATTTACTGGTGTGATATTCCTTATTCCTTGTGTTTTCTTGAATGTGGTTAACCTTTTTAGGTTTCCCCTCTAGTGCCTACTGTATGACTATATGTTTAGATAAATACTGGTTAAATTTGATTTATGTCATGGACTGTCTATATTTCTCCATATATTGTATTGAAAGTTTTCCTGGTTAGAGTAGTATAGGCTCACATTTGTGGTCTCTAATAGTCTTTAAATATCTGTTTAGGTTCTTCTGGCTTTTAGAGATTCTATTGAATGCCAGGTGTTATTCTATTAGGTCTGCCTTTATATGTTATTTTGGCCTTTTTCTCTTGCAGTTTAATATTTTTTCCTACTCTGTATAATTTAGTCTTTTGATTATTATGTGCTGAGGGGAGTTTGGTTTTGGTGTAGTCTATTTTGTGTTCTGAATGCTTCTTGAGATGAATCTCCTCTTTTAGGTGGGGGAATTTTCTTCTATGATTATATTGAAAATATTTCTATGACTTTGATCTGGGTTTCTTCTCCTTTCTCCAATCCTATCATTTATCTATTCAGTCTTTTCATAGTATCTTAGATTTCCTGGGTGCTTTGTGCCTGGAATTTTATTATTTCAGATTTAACATTTTCTTTCACTGAAGTATGCATTTCTGCTATTGTGTCTTCAAAGCCTGAGATTCTGTCTTCCATCTCATATACTTTGTTGATATGCCTTGCCTCTGCAGTTCTTTGTGTTCCCAAATTTTTAATTTCCAGATTTCTCTCATTTTGGGTTTTGTTTGGGATTAAATTTCTACTTGTAAGTCTTTTTGTGTTTTTCCCATATTTCATTCCACTGTTTGTGTTTTCATAGATTTCTTTAAAGGATTTATTAAGTTCTGCTTTAAGGACTGCTATCATATTCATTAAGGCTATTTTGAAGTCTTTGTCTTCTCCTTCAGCTTTATTACATTTCTCAGGGTCTGCTGTAGTAGAATTGCTAGGCTTTAGTGGAGACATGTTGTGGCCATGGTTATTTATTGTGCTTTTTTGCTAGTACCTGTGCATCTGGGTTTGGGATTATTGAAAGCTTAAGTGCCGATATCTGGTCTTGTCTCTGTTGGGTAGGTATTTCATTCCTTGGTGTCTGTTGTCCTCTCTGATTTTTCAGAGAATGTGGAAGCTCTGGGTTGCCTGATGCAAAATGCTTCTGAGATCCTGCCAGATGTGTGTGTGTGCACTGGGGGTTCTGGATAGATTGTGTTTATTGGCAGTTATGGATGAAGATGAGTTAGAGGGAATAAGCCAGAGGGGATCTGCACGAGAAATAAAAGCAGTATTTGCTACCAAGATTTGCTTAGTTAGTCCCCTGGGGATGGAGTAAAGAGGGAGGGGAAGCGGCAGCAGGCAATTTGCTACAGAGCTGGGGATGAGACTGGGGAATTGTAATAGGAAGAGAGGAAAGAGAATAAAGCTTGCCTACCTACTCCCTTTCTATATGCTTCCCTGGACATATTGACCTGTAGGTCCCCAGGGAATGCTCATGAATATCGGTGGCTGAGAGAAAGGCATGGGATGATGCAGGAAGCTGGAGGAGAAAATTCTGTGTGATTTGCTGGGTATCTACTGTGTGATCTGCTGGATATCTACTGTGTGATCTGCTGGATATCTACTGTGTGATCTGCTAGATATCTACTGTGTGATCTACTGGATATCTACTGTGTGATCTACTGGATATCTATTGTGTGATCTGCTGGATATCTACTGTGTGATCTGCTGGGTATCTACTGTGTGATCTGCTGAGTATCTTACTGTGTGATCTACTGGATATCTACTGTGTGATCTGCTGGGGATGGCAAGCAAGGGGAGACCACAGTTGGTCTGCTACAGAGCTTTGGGTGAGGGCCATTTTAAATTAAAATTTAATAACATCACTCCCCCTCTTTCCAGGTCTCCCTTCTGGTCCTCCTATATCCCCTCCCTGTAAACTCTCATGATCTCTCCTTAAATCGATAGCTGTTTTTTCTTTGGTTACTATTGTTACACGCACGCACATACCACACACACACACACACACACACACACACAATCTGAGTCAATTTTTGTTATTTGTATGGCACTCATATGTTGGTGCTAACCCAATAGCTGTCTATGTGTACTTAACTCACTTTACAGAAGGGAAATCTTATCTCATATTAGAAACCTAGCTAACTATTGAAGTGGTGAGATTATGGATGTCAGAAGAAAATCTACTACTGCCCTTTTACTAGACTGGAATAATATCTTATCTATATTTAAATGGGGATGCTGTTTTAATTACTGTGTTTGCTGCTTTTGAATATTGTCATTACATTGTTGAATCCTGGCTTCTTACAGTCCTTTAGTTCCGGGAATCTGTATGTAGTTCAGGAGGAAATAGTGGTAGAGCAGTCATGACTAATTTTTGTCAAGTTGTCCTATCTCTTCAAATATAGATTATTTCCTCTTGAATCCATTAGAAGAACCCATACAAGGTGTTCTTATGTGCTTTCCATCTAAGGTAACCTCTTCATAAATTTAATCAAGAAGAATGATGTTTCATTATTAAAAGTTAAAACTTTTACTTCGAAATCTCTGGACATGGCTCACTACAAATAACAGTAGTTTCATTGTCGTGAAGTATCCCCCTTGGAGACCACCGGCACTCTTAAAGTCATCAATAAAATATTTTGCAGGTGGTTGCCCAGGGAAGCAGTTGAAATCATGCAGCTCTGAGCTTTCCAGAACTTTGATTTTATACGCAAAACCGCATCCTGG
Organism: Acomys russatus; assembly: GCF_903995435.1. Lineage (NCBI taxonomy): Eukaryota > Metazoa > Chordata > Mammalia > Rodentia > Muridae > Acomys > Acomys russatus. Next base: position 41,230,669 of record NC_067142.1, on the reverse strand, counting down.
TTGACACACTTGAGCTAGCAAGAACAGTTAGCAAGATGTGGGAAAAGTAAAGCCGAAAAGCAAGGTTGTGCAATTAGGGATTTTTACTTGGAGACTTTTCCAGCCACATCCTGGAACCATTGACTTAGCCTTTGTTTCTTGTTTGGCAGGCTTTGCTGCCTATGTGCTGGGTCTCAAAGCCTGAACCATGCTTTTATTATGATATAACTTGTGCTATGGTCTGGGGGCCTATTAAGATCTTGGAGCCTGTTATATTACAGAAAAGGGCATCATCAATCTAGGTTTAATAAGGATGTATCTTTCAGGTGGAAGATGAAGGTTATTCCTCAGTAATGATATGTACTGATATCATACAGACTGTTTTTGAGTCAATCATAGAATGCTGCTTTTTGTAGGCAGCATGAATGACAGATCGTGATGCTAGGGAACCAGGGTGTCCCACTTGACATCAGCTTTGCTGTTAGCTTGTAATGTTATGTTAACTTCCCTTCACCTTTTCCCTCCATTCTTAATCAGAGAATAAGTTTTAATAAGGGTTCATTTGACACGACTGATAACAGGCTTTCTGTGTCTGACATTGTATCTCCTTCTATTTAAACTGCTATAAGAAAATAATCCAAACTGGGTGGCTTATACACAGAAACTTACTTTGAACAGTTGTAGAATCATGGAGATCCAAGATCAAGGTATTGGCGAGGTTGGTGTCTAATTAAAGCCCCCTCCATTGCGCTAGCAGATGGCTATCTTCAATGTTTTCTCACGTGCTCTAGCATCTCTTGTATATGTCCCCTAATCCCAGTTGTGAATCTGTTGCCTTCATGATTTGTTGTCTTTCAAACATCCCTTTTTGGGATTAGGATTTTAGTGCACAGTCTTTTTAGCAGCTTTAGCCATGCAAACCATGGAGCCTTGAGGTTAAATTTGTGTGTGGGTAGTTCATGTTAGATAGTTTTCCAGGAGAAAAGGCTGGCAGCAAGGAGAACAAACCCAGTTAAGTATCAAAATCAACTTCCTTCAATGAAGACAGCTTGCTATAGGTATCATACACATATGCACATAGTGACAACTGTAGGCAGTGACGTCTAGAAAAACTGCTTTTATTTGCTTATTTATTTAAAATCACAAATTATCAGGACTTCCCATGAAGTCTCATATAACTTCACATTGAAATTCATAATCCCAATAAGACTGTTTCTCATTCCAACCTACAAATGAGACTTCAAAGGAAGAAAGAAGCCTAGCCAGTATGCATGGATATGAGAAACAACATGGCTTTTAACTGTTCATGCTCGCTCCCTGTTTCCCCACATAGGTGATTTACAGTCTTGTTTTAGATCATCTTCAGAGCATAGAGGTGAGGAATATTTCTGTGAAAAAGATACCATTCTAGAATTGATTGTGCACTGGGTGCTTTGCGGGGTGTTGTGATTCTGGGTTCTCATGTGTGCATAATAATGTCCGTGGATTTGGGCTGTAACCTGTTTCCTCCTCTGACATTTGTAGACGAGAAAGAATGAGATATAGTGGGATCATTAGAATGTAAATACTGTGTGGTGAAGTTCAAGATCAAGGTTCATAGGCAAATGCTCAGAGAAAGTGCTAAAGAATCTATCCTGCGTTTATGTGTGTACTGAAGTCCTTGCCTTCCTAGCTTTGTTTGCTATGTTCCTGACACACATGGCCTTCAAATAAAAATTATCAACTGTTATACAATTTTTCTCTTGATATAAAAGCTGTGATACCCTCAGCTCTCTCTCAATTTGAAGGAAATGTCAGGAAAAATATGTTCAATGTAACTTGACACTGGAAAAGATTATTATTTATCAATATTATTATTATGCTGTGTGTGTGTGTGTGTGTGTGTGTGTGTGTGTGTGAATGTAGGTGAACATTAGAGGAAAACCTTCAGGAGTTGGTTCTCTTTTCATTGTAGGCTCTGAAGATCAAACTCAGGTCTTGAGGCTTGTGTGGCAAATGACTGGCTAGAAGGCCCAGTTTCTGATTTTAAAAGAAATTTAGAAATGGGCAGAAATGTTAGTAAATGGAACACTGAAAAGGCACATTTTCCCCTAATTTATAGTTTCTACAAATTAAAATACCAGAACGATTTTAGGGGAGTCATAATAAGTCAGTTACATAGTTCCTGGTTATATGTGTGCATGAGGCTGGGTTAACGTCTGTACTATACTGTAAGATCAGCACAGTGCTTAGACCTTAGCATGTCTACACTGGGTGCGGAGTGGGGTTGTGGTGGTTTGTGTAGATCGTGTCCTATCTTAATCACATAATCATTCTGGCATTTTAAAGAAATTATATAATATTTCTGACTTTGTCTTTTCTGTCTAGATGTTAAAATAATATTCCTCTAACAGTAATGTGCAGATTAAGTGGATTATTACATATAATGCAATCAAGCAGCTTGAATTAGCGGCAAAGAACTACTGCCTCTATCTCTAGCATCACCAAGAGACTCGAGGACAGAGACCAGAAATAGAGCCAAACACATACGCGAATTCTGTATTCAGTGCAGGTGTATTGTAAAACACTGAGGAAAAGCGTTAATCAAGAGATGGTGTTCAGAAGACTGGCCATCTGGAAAAATTGCAGAAATTCCTTGAAGCTCCCCTCCCAATAAAACCTCAATGGACTGACTATTTAAATATTTACCAAGGGAAGACACAGTTTCTTCAAAGTTAACCTATGACTGAGCAACTCAACCCCAATTCTACATATTTACCAAGATGTATAAAAATAGGTGTCTACATAGGAATTAGTACATAAATATTCATAGAAGCTTTATGACAGCCCAGATAAGAAACACCACAAAAATCTAGCCACAGGAAAAAGGAAAAAAGCACTTGTGATGTATTTGTTTAAAAAATACATGTTTATTTGTATGGTGTGTGAGAGTGTGTGTGTGTGTGTGTGTGTGCATTCACATGCGTACATACCATGTGCACATGTGAGATTGGGGGACAATCTGGGAGAGCTGATTCTCTTCCCACCATATGGGCCCTGAGGATTAAACTCAGGTCATCTGGCTTGGCAGCAAGCATTTACAAAAAGTACGAGGCTATGTTGGACAGAAATAGAAATGATTTATATCTCAATGCCATTATCTGATTGTGTGCATACTAAGTCACTATAAAGCTTCTTATATTTCAAAAGCAAAGGAAGAATTTGGGCTGTTTTTTAAAGTATGTTCTTGATACTTTTAGGTCTCACCCACCTAAAGGTGGAGCCCATGCCTGTTCCTTCATCTGGTCTGTGATTGTTTGAGGAACAGAATGGCATTAAGAAGCTGGATGTTTCTTGTCAGATACTGGTCATAGTGATGATAACAGCAGCTCACACTATGTTTTGAATGATTTTTCATGTCACATCTGTTATATGGAACCAAAGATCTATGAGAAAATGTAGGATATTACAGCAACAGAAAAACAGATTATAGACAGATGATGGATAGGTAAATATACATACATGTATCATATTTTTACATATACATACATATACATATGATACATGTATACTGCTGGGAAGAATGTGAACTCCTGCAGCAATTATGCAAATCATTGTAGAGTTTCTCAAACACTTAAGACTGAACTACCGTTCTCCAATTCCTGAGGATATACCTGAGGCATTCTAATCCAACACAATACAAAGATATTCATGTTTATTAGTGCTGTACTCAAAATAGCCAAGATATAGAACCAGTTTAGAACCCCAACAAGAGCATTTTGTATAGACACTCAATCAAGTTTTATTCACACATAAAGAAGAATGAAGAATTGAAAAATGTTAAAACAGAAATAACATTAAATGAAATAAGTTCAGAAAGACAGCATGTGCTTTCTGTCATGTGCAATTTAAATGGATCTTGATGCATATTGTATGATTTGATTAAAAAAAAACCTTATTGAAACTACTATTATTTTCTAAGATACATTTACTGAATGTTAAATTGTGGTAATTATTGAAGAAGAGTGAGCTAATTTGGGTTCTCTACAAAAATAAATTTTAGGGTATGTTTTGCCAAAGAAATATTAATATTTTTTCCAAATGCATTTATCAGTTTTTCTTCCATACCTTATACATTTTTCTGCCATACACAGGAAAGCCTCATGATCATAAATTGCTGTAATATCCTACATTTCTCATAGATCTTTGGTTCTATATAACAGATGTAACATGAAAATTCACCCAAAACATAGTATGAGTTGCTGTTGTCATCACTACAACCAGCTATCTCACAAGAAACATCTAGTTTCTTAATGTTATTCTGTTTATCTATCTATCTATCTATCATCTATCTCTATACAAACACACACATATATACATGTACACACATATATGTATAAAGACATGAAAATAGAAAGGGTAATGTGAGGAGAAAAGCAGGGGTCTAAAGGGTAGGGGTGAGGGAACACAAGAGAAAGTTAAATGTAAGAGATAAAATCCAACATGTAGATTTAACTATGTGTGTTTGTGTACATGACATGAAAGTTGCAGCATGGTTGTAACTGAAACTGAGTGGAAGGAGAAGAGATAGAGTGAGTGGCAGGAGGAGAAAGTTTGAGCTAAGTACAGTGATTTTTTTTTATATCAGTGAAAACTTGACTAATACAACATTGACATGGGATTCTTACCACTCAAACGTTCAAGTAGCAAGAATTCCTCTGGTGTAGAATTTTTGCAGCATATAGAATTTCAGAGCTATGAGTTGTCTGCTTATAGCCACTAAAGAAGGGAGACAGTGTCTGCATGCATGTAGGATGCTGGAGGTTAGGTGAACTGTATCAGTTATAGCAAATGTGAGAGCTTGATTTATTTTGGTTTCAGCATTATATGAATGTTTTCGCTCCTTTCAGAATACTCTCTCTGCACTTTTTATTCTGTCAATGTAACATAAAAAGATGTCCTTAGCTTCAAAATGTTCCTGCTTTGACTATTTCTGCAATTCAGAGGTTTTCAATTTTTAAATAAAAAGGCACGGTGTAAGATATTACTCTCATTTGTATTATAGAGTAAGAAGGAAAAAAGTCACAAATAATTTAAGACTATGTATTAATATTTCAGGCCAGCATCGTTCATGGAATAAGAACTATTTCTATATTTCCGATTCTTCATGCTTCTCAACAAATAATATGCATGGGTAGTGTTCATGTAGATTTTATCTATTTCCATAATTGACTTTGGATCATTATTATTATAGTCTATTTTGGTGTATGTCTTTTAAGAATTCCCTTACTAAAAGACACAAGGGCACACATTTGGTATTTGTCTGCATTTATTTGAATCAGAAGTTAAAATTGGTAACATAACTGGTTTAAAAATTGCATCTTCCCAATTACATCAAAGAAGCCAATCCTGGAAAGCAGATCTGAAGCATCTTTATCTGGACACAGCTAGTTGTATGAGTACCAAAATCTATGATTCTCTCTTCAGTATTACCTGAGCTGTAGTTAGAGTTTTCAATGCTATTTCCATCCTGCCACATCTGCTCTCACTTCTGAGCGCTGAATATGAATGTTACCATATTTAGCATCAGAATAGAAGAGCTCTTAGCAGCCAGGTCAACTGTGGTTTCCTTTGTGAAATTGATTTCCTTAACATGAGATTTTTTTTTTTTTTTTTTTTTTTTTTTTTAGCCGTTAGAAAAATTTCCACAACACTTAGCTAGGAAGTTGGATTAATCCTGGGGATTTATGAATTATTATTATTGGTGTGGTGAGGAGGAGGGAAGAGGGAGGGGGGGAAAGAGGAGAAGGAGAGAGAGAGTGCCCACACACAGGGTGTGGGGGTGGGGCAAAGGAGGAGAGTGCATGTCTGAGCATGTCCACCGTGGGATGGATATGCAAGGCAGGGGACAATTTGGGGTAGTCAGATTTTCTGAAGTTGGTTCCTAAGGTGGAACTGTGGTAATGGAGTTGCTTTAATACTGTTTATCCTAGTGTTCTATTTTGTTGGCCCAGGTTTTACTAATGTGCTAAAAGTTCTAAAAAACTATTGATTCATTTTTGTTCCTGGATCAATAACACAGCTCTGTGTGTCTCTTCATTTAGATCTGTGACTTGCTGTTAGCCTCCCTCAAGAGTCTAGATGAATCATTTTCTTCCTTCCTGGTCTGCCTTGCTTTCTAAGGCTGTCCTAATTCCCAAATAATTTGGGTTATGGTAAGAAATGCAACTTGACTGTAATGTTTTCTCTAATCTCTGAAATACTAATTAGCAAACCTTTACACATACTACATAAAACTAAGAAGCAGTAATCTCTTACTAAAGTAGTGTTAATAACTGCACAATCTAGTATAACAAGACATACTCTTAGGAACCAGGAGGTAAAGGCAGTATTGAGTTAATAGATTGAGACCGTGATCTGAAAAACAGAGACTCAAGGCAACCTATGTCTACACAGACTCATTGACTGATCAGAATTTTAGTATTATGGAGAGACTGGAATGTTGCAGGCACAAGAAGCTGGTTACCTTATCCTGGGCTAATTCTAGCTCTCTAGAACAACCATTCCTTGCTCATCTGTAGTGTCAAAATAAACATCTGTGACTAATCGATAAACTTCTGGAATCTATTAATTTAACATCTTGGACTTATAGAAAACTTTCCTGATCTTGCTGTACCTACTTTTCTGAAGTATTCACTAATATATTTTGAACTTGCCTTGATTTGTGACTTTCTTATATAAGACTATAAAACCATCATGAAACTTCTTTTACTTTGGAACATGGAATCTGGGCTAACCCAAATCTGTGTTCTCAGGCCATGGTCACTCAGAATGGCTCCAGGAGCAAACATCTTGGACTTCCTTTAAGATGAGATCTATAGTTTTTGTGTTGACAATTAAAAATTAATGAAAAGGAGGACTATAATAGGCAGAGCAAAATATAATCTTTTATGTTTATAAGATGAGCTACTTCACCTGGCAGAGTAATAGGACCATAGAGGGTAGCTATATAATTTATCACAAAACAGGATACCAGTAGTTGTGCAAGGGGATGCTACTTCTAAGCACTCCAGGAGCATAGGTATAAACCAGGACTGCCAGGCATACAAATCCCGGTTGAACATACAGTGGTTGTAAATTAAATTGATGATAACTAGCCAATTGCCAGTGTGTCTGATCAGATTAGGTAGAACCCACTTAACCTTAGGCCAAAGGTCATGAGAACATTTTTAGAGCATAATTAGGAAGAGACAAGGATAATGCTTCGCTTGTTGAAAAACCCTTTCCCAGCATTTGAGGAGGATAAACAATCCTTAGGCATAGAGCCACAGATGTTTTAAGCAGATGCCTTTGCCATTTAGGGCAAGGCTGGTGAACAGCAGATATATATTTGTGCAACAGTGGTCTGGGACTGTGTCCTTGAAAGCTAGTTTTGATTGAGAAAGCTGAGCACAACTGGTTGTCTGATTGTTCTGGATGGGTCTGTTTCTTAGAGATGACTGGCTTGGTGCCTGTCGTGTGGCCTCCGCTCAGAAATTGGTTCCAGTTTTAAGAGAGTTTAAAATAGAGCCCCAAACATTTGAAAGAACTTTAAAGAATTTGAAAATTGGACTAACAATTTTATAATGCAACATGAGGTAATTTTTAGGCTATTTTTTAGAGTTTTAGCAGGATTTCTTATGTAAAACAGCTAGGGGCCACATTGCCACGACATGATCACACCTTCATTATACCCACACTTTGAAGGGAATATGTGAGAAGCTTTGCACACAACTTCAATATTTCCTAACTGACAGTTTTATTCTGAGAAGACTCTGAAGCTCTAGTATGAATATAGACATTGTTTTTATTGTAGAGCAAGGTCTTAAGCAAAATTTTATGTTCCCCTTCAGTGGTCATCAGACTTTGCCATTACTATTTTCCCAGTGTGTATGTCTTTTTTTTTTTTTTTTCAGATTTTTATTAAACATTTTTTACATATACATTTATATCGTTGTGCATATATACAATAAACTATCTGTAGCAAGAAGAAGCATGGCACAATCAGGACTTACATAGATGTTACATTCTCAGTGTTTTGGCTATTTGTATTTCAAGTGTGCATTTTCAATGAAGCCACCCAATTGAAAGTGTTAACTGAAGGTGTGGTTGGATCTGTATGTTTCCTGGTGGTCCTTTCTCAAACTTATCTTTTTAGTTAAGAACAATGGTATGGATCTTGGAGGAATATAGGATAGGGGGAGGGAGAGAGCTGGAGCACAGAGAGTCTTTCATTGGGCTGGCAGATACCTGGCACCGAGAGGTGGCAGGTGATGTCATAAGCAATTCTCTGAGAGCAGACCAGCAGAATCAATTGCACACTAACACTGGGAAATTATAATCTCAAGATACCAAACTTAAGTTGAATACATATTGAGAAGCTTCATCAGCAGACCATTAAGACCATAGGAAGCATCTTTGTGAAGTTTTGTCAAGACCTAAGTTCGTAAAGGCTAGAAAGACTATCAATTACATCTCAAAGACATAGAGATGTTACAGGAGTCTCTTAAGAAAAGAAAACAAAATCTAGTTGGGAGAAGCTTTTAGAGGTTGTCATTAAGATAAAGGTTGTCAAGAGATACTGAGACTGGAGCATCCCGGCTTTATCCGTTTGCTGATAGAGCTCAGGAAATAAACGACACCAGCTTGATTGCACTGTGATTGAAGCTAGCAGGTAAGTGGGAACAGAGACACTAGTCTCAGCAGCTTCATTTTCAGAATCTGATCACTATCCCGTGCAAAGACGATTCTCAGGTAGACTGAGCTAAGCACCTTAAGTTGACAGTAATTGAACTTGTATGGACCAAGATTAGGGCACAGACAGATGTGGACAACTACTATTAGTGGCATTCACTAGACATGATTAAATCTTTAAATCTATCACATAATCAATAGTGTCTTCAGCAATAATGTGATATTAAACTTACAGGGAGTCTTTCAACTCTTTAAAAAAGTAAGTTAGAAGCATAAACCTAAAAGAGTTGTTTTTCATTTATGTGGTACTTGATATGCCACAAAAGCTATAAATCATCATTGTTTTTCCTTTCCTTAATGTAAGCAATATTATTTTCAAGATTAATTTGCATATATATACATATATATGCTTGTATAAAGGATTAAAGTATACATCCCCAAACTTTATACTTGATAAAGAAGCTACTGTGAGAGTAAGTACTGAGTTTATTCATTTGTACAAGTAGCAAGTCAACATTATGATTTGCAACAATATCTGCAAACCCTTTGTATTTACAAAATGATATTACTACTTTTTGTGGTATATAAATATAAAGTATTTATATCTAGATTTGGTGAAAAGAATTTTTCTCTATTTCTATAATAGCAACTCTAAATATCTCTCTGTATGTATGTGTTGGCTTGATTTAATAAAGAAATTTGCATGTATATATGCTATACATGTATAAACTTTATATAATTCATATATACATGCATGTACATGCTGAGCTTTGTGTGTATGAACTCAAGCTCTGTCAGGTAAGTTACAGTTACAGTATAAATTAGAAAAGCATTCAGTTTAGTACCCTTTAATTTTTGGTTTGACCTTCTTTAAAAAGGCACTTTATTATTATATTTAAAACTAAAACAATTAACCATTGAATGATCCCAGTGAGAAAACATATGCAAGTCAAACAAAAAAATTTTTTTTTAAATCACAACAACTTGACAAACTTCATGAGAGAAAATAATTGATCTTCTTATCAGTCTCGGTGTTCCATAATTGAAAGAAATTGTTCAGTAACTCAGAAGTCATCTCTTTTAAATGTGCTCCTACATTTTTGTTGGAATGGGAGTCTCTAAATATGTAAAGTGATGTTCATAGCATTTGAGCTACCATCACCAAGGCAATGCCTCTCTCTCTCTCTCTCTCTGTGTGTGTGTGTGTTTCCAAATATTTAATTAGGGTTTTGTTTACACTTTTAGATAGTTAGTCCATAATCATCACGGTGGAGAGCAGACAGGTATGGATGCAGAGCAGTAGTTGAGAGCTTTTTATTCTCATATGTGGATAGCAGGTAGGAGGAGGGGGAAAGAGAGGGTATGGGAAGGGGGAGAGGGCTTTTGAAACCTCAAAGCCCATTCCAAGTGACATACCCATAAGGTCACAGGCCACACCTTCTCCTATTAGGCCACACCTCCTAATCCTTTCCAAATAGCTCAACTAACTGGTGGATTAGTCACAGTAAGTATATCATAATACTCACTTTACTGGGAATAAAACTGAATAAACCCTGGGAGAAAAACAGGCTGAGTACCTAGTTTTCCTGGATGTGCATATTTTCACCAATGTGTAGGATGCATTTACGCTCAATTAATGCATTGAACACCAAATCTGTGCTCCATTTTGTATGAATTTAAACTGTTTATATAATACATTAAAGTTTTAAATTTCAATTTTATTTAAAAATTTGTGTGGGAGTCCCTTTTATAAGTAAGAGAATCTACTTAACAATGTGGAATCCATAAAGCTTCCTATTACTTTCTTCCTTCGAACAGATTATAGCCTTAGAGAGAGGAAGGATGTGATTGCTGGTAGGATATAGAAGATGTGAAAAAAATGAATTCGTAAGTAGTCAGATTATCAGATGAATATATATCAGAGGAATCTTTACAAGATGATAAAGGTCATATGTTAACTGCGATAATCTTTAAAGGTATTCTAGAATTGAGTCAGATAGTATGGACAGTTTCAAGCATGGTAGCACAGGTTTTTAAAAAATTCACTTATTGCATCATTTATTTATTTGTTTTAGTGTATGCATATGTATGTATGCTGTATGTATGTTTTAGTGCATGCATATGTATGTATGCATATATGTATGATATATGTGTTTTATTGTATGCATATGTATGTATCATATGTGTGTGTTTTAGTGTATGCATATGTATGTGTGTATATATGTATATGTGTGTTTTAGTGTATGCATATGTATGTATGTATATATGTATGATATGAGTGTGTTTTAGTGTATGCGTACGTATGTGTGTGTATATAAGTGGATCCACATTGTCATAATGAGCAAATGGAGATCAGAGAATAAGTTGTGGGAGCTAGTTCTTTAATACTACTGTGTGGATTCTGGGACTGAACTCAGGTCACAAGGGCAAGTGCCGTTATCTGTTGAGCCAACTCATTGGCCTAACACTGGTTTTAAAGATCACAAGTTAGAACAAGGGAAGACGTGATAAATGATTTGGAGGGGAAGGGAAAATGATGGGGGAGAGAGGGTTTCAGAATATCTACTGTGTATTGTTTATGTAATTTTTCCACCACTCTGACGTGAAAGGTAAGAACACTGGATATGTTCCTACTAAAATTTTGTGTGGCCTTCAAGAAGTGTCAAGACATAATAAGCCTTTTTCTTTTATTGATGATAATGTATTTTGTATGATGACATCTGTTTATAGGTAGGCTTTGGAAAGGTAGTCATGAGTGGTTTAAGAATTGGTAAGCTTAGAAAGCCAAAAAATCATGAGAATGAGGGAGGGGTAAGAGTCGCAGTTACGAAGTTTGTACCATTTGGTGGGTAGGGTACTGCGGACTCCAGATTTTGACCAATTAAGCAAAAATTATAGCATTGGATAGAGGCTTCATTGGATAGGAAATAAAAGAGATTAGTGTTGAATAAAATATAAACAGGAGGGAGGTATAAAAGACTTTAGCTAGACCACTACAATGACATGTAATGAAGGGAGCTTCAGAATGAGCTAATACTGATTTTGTGTCCTTTACTGGGAATTCATGACCTCAGAGTCACAGAGTTCAGTAATAACTGCCTGTTGGCTCCTAAATCTTACCATAGCACCACAGAGCATTTACTGAGAATCCAGCAGAGGCTAAAGGTGGAGTTGAGAACCGGAAACTGGTATTAAAGCTACACACATGCTAGTAGTGAGAAGAGAGAGCCAGGTTTTTCCCACCTTTGTTCAGAACTCCACAAAGTTCGGTTTGGTCTCCATCTGTGGTTACTGATATATACAGGGAGTGAGAAAGAATGGGAGAGGGTGCATACATGCACTTGGCAGTGACCTTTGGCATTGACCATTGTGAAAGAGGATAATGGAGTCGCAGTTAGAAGACATGTAAATATTAAGTTATATTGGAAGTGTTGCTTTTAAATTTCAGGTGTCCAAGTGTGAGAGAAGGCAAACCGCACTCACTTGATAAAATTTTACTTAGAGTTATGAGACCCTTGTCTTCTGGTTCAAGATAATAGCCAAAGAATTCTTTTTTAAAATTTAGAGGTTTGAGAGAGAAAGAAGTAAAATAATCTTGATTCACAGAACTTGATCACATCTGTGGAAAAATTGGGATAATTTACAAATTCTTAGAATTAATAGATAACATTTGGTTAAGTTTATGGAAAGATCAGTATATGAAAATGATTCCTATTTTTATACCAATGTTACATAATTATAAATGCAAATATTTAAAATCATTTGTAGTAGTTACATAGCTCAAAGGCCAAGCTATAAAAACTAAGTGTGGCTTAAAACAGTGTTAAAAGAAATTAAGCAAGTCCTTACCAAATGGCAGAAGATGTGTTTATAGACTAGAAAATTCTGTACTGCATATACCCCTTCCTCATAACTTGTTCTATAGGTTTAATGTAATCATCCAAAAGATCTCTGCTGGTTTGTAGCTCTTAATGTATTATAATTTATTCAGATTATATCTAGATTGTTTTCCCCTCACTTGTATCTTCCTGTTCCCACCCTCCCTCGCTCTTCTGCCTTATTCCCCTCCCCTAGATCTCTGACAGAAGAGACCTGTCTCCCACCTCTGACCACAGCCTATCAGGTCTCATCTGGATAGCCTGCATCCTCTTCCTCTGTGTGCTCCCAGAGCCTCCCCAACAAGGGGAAGTGATCAAATCAGGGACACCAGAGTTTCTGTTGGTTTGTTTTTGTACACCAAAATTGATACAATTTTATGGCTTTTTGAAAATTCTAAGTATAACAGAAGCCAATCAGTCTTCTAAAGAAAAACATATTAAGTTAAATATAAAGAGAAACCAAATCGATATCAATCAGGAAGCTTCTCCTTCCTTTTTAGCTTTCATAGTACGAGAAGGTACTATGTAGACTGCTGGTGGTATTGTGGGAAAACTACAGTAAGGACCAGTGGCAAATATGTCCATGGGTGCAATAGTGGCATTCATATTTTGATGATAATCAACTGCTTTATGATAAGATTTAAGGTTCATTCCTTAAAAGGAAATACATGCCTGCACTATAAATCTGGTGAAGAAATCAAGGTAAGGGAGATCACAGGTGCTGAAGTAAACCTGTAACTATTATTCTGCTAAATGGATATAGTGTCAAACTGCTCTCTAAGTTCATATCATTGCAAATCAATGAACCTGGACAGAGAGGAGCAGAGTAAAACAGTGTCTTTGGACATAAAGGACCACTGTACTTAAAAACTTTCTGAATTCCATTTAGACTCAGGATCTTTGGTTGTTTGTTTGTTTTTTGAGACAGGGTTTCTCTTGTAGTCCTGCCTATCCTGGATTTACTTTATATACCAGGTTGGCCTCAAACTCAAAGAGATCTTCCTAGCTCTGCCTCCTAAGTGTTGGGATTAAAGGTGTGTACCACCATGCTAAACTGAGGATCTATGAAAGGGAAAGTAGTATAGGAAAAAGCTGGCATCAAAGAATATTTTTTTGACCTTGTTATTAAGCAGATGGTTTTATGTGGAGTATAAAACCTTATAAATAACAATAAATTGAAGTGTATTAAAATGTAAAGCTTCTATTTATAGCATCATGATGGTAAGGACAGGCTAAAGAAGAGATATAGTATTTGAGTCAAACATAACTCCTGAAAGATTCTTTTGTTAATATTTTATTTTTATGTGTATGGGTATTTTTCCTGCATGTATATCTGCGTATTTGCCTGGTGCCTGCAGAGGCCAGAAGAAGACATCAGATTCCCTGGGACTGAATGTATATTATAGATTATGAACTACCGTGTGGGTGTTAGGAATTAAACCTTGCTCCTCTCAAGAAGCAGCCAGGGCTCTTAGCAACTAAGCTGTCTCTCCAGCCCCACATGAAAGATCCTTTTATAGAATTTATAGAATCCTTCTAGAATCAATAAGAAAAACCAATGAACCCAAAAGAAAAAAGGGCAGAAGTATTCAGTGTTTTTAAAGCCTTGTGTTCTGCTGACTGAGCAAGCCAGGCAATCCATTATTCAGCATCTTAGAACAGATTATCTGGATAGTCGTTGTAATATAAGAAGGCATACACCTTCATTAATCATTAGGAAAATACAGGTTAAAGCTGTAGCAACTAGCTGGAATGGGAGAAACAAACAACCCAGCCTACCAAGTGTCACAGTGAGGGAAGCTAGAACTCAGGCAGTAGAATTCCTTGTTATATTGGGTATGCCAAAGAAATAGCTAAGTGTTCACCAAAATGTATTACATACCATTGAAAACAGAATTGTTCAAACTGAAACTGTTCAGACCTCATGAACCATGAACTGAATACATTTTGTATTTTCATGCACCGAAACAACTGTGTAGCATTGAGCAGACATGTAAATGGTTTGGAAGTGCAACATAACAGTAAAGAAACCAGGCTAAAAGGAGTCCATACTGTGGGATTCTTTTTAGTTGAATGCAGAGATAAACAAAAGGACTCTGGTCCTACACAAGGTTGATGCTGATTGCCCTGGGAAGGCAGACTCACAGAATTCAGAAACTGCAGAGAGTGGCAAGTGTTGCTTAGGCTGTTTGTTCTGTTTTATCTTATGAACCTGAGTTCTGGTGACTTCAGTAGGTTTCAAAAATCTGTTGGTCTCTGTGCTATGCTTGGTGTACTTTTCTTCCTGTATGTTTTTACATTAATAGAAAGTTATTTTGTGATTCTCAGCAGGAGAGAGATAGTCTAACTAGGAAAACAATCCTGAATATGCCTTTCTTTCAGTGGTAGCAGCACACATGAATTCACACTGTAGTATATTCATTGGCTTGATAAAAAATGATGACTGTATTGGTTTTTTTTTTTTTTTTTTCATTCCACCAACTTGCATATATCTGGACACAAAAACAGAGGTGCTGGCAATAGATAATGTGAGTATAAATATTCATTCTAGGTATGTTTTATTTTAAGCTTTAGTTGATGAGATACTTTCCTAAAGGGTATAAATGGGATATTAGATAATGACATAGAGACAGAATATTAAACTGTAAATTTTTGTATCGATAGTAAATCTGAATTAAAAAGTTTCCTCAATTACTCATTGCTAGACATTGGTGACTTTCTATGAAGTACTAAGTCTGACCTTATTAGTGTCTTCAGAACTTGTGAGATTTCTAGATTTGTTTCCAGAAACTCACTGTGTACAAGCTCTGGCTGTCCTCAGCATAGGCAGGGAGATGCTTGTGTGAATGGACTTGGGGTACCACTTTATTCTTTAGAATTTGGAACTCAGGTAATTGCAGGGGTGTTCTGCTCTATCTCTATCACTGTGTGCTTTTGAGACCGTGTCTAGAGCCAGTGTCCAGTGACCAGGCTCCTTCCTTGAATCGCAGAAGTCTTGACAACAGGACATTCATGCTGCCTACTTCTTTAATAAGGCTTTACAAGTGAAGAAAGTTCTTTAAACTAGGGGGTCTTGAAAAGGGCATTAGGTTTTGAAGGTCTCTTAATAATCACAGAAGGTTCACCTGTGAATTGCTCTGTTGAATTTGCAAGTTGCCTGTGGCCTTGATTGCCGATTATGCTGCAAGCTGTTTGTAGCTGTAAAAGGATAATAATAAAGTCATCAAACAAACCTATCCATGTCTGCTGCCACCAGGCATTGTCCGGGGCTCTTTGCCACTCCCTGGCCTCTTCTTACAAGGCAGAAGCATCTAAAGAACTTTTGCCTGTCTAACTCTGGCCCCTCCTGAATCATTTCATAGGGGTTAATTAGAAGGATGTTGAAAATAGCCTTCTTAATCTTCTAATACCAGCAACTGGGAAGATTTTGCTATTCTTTCATTATACCTGCCACTGAGGAGGGGCAACAGCCTTCTCCCAAGAATCCATGAAGTGTTGGAATTGTACTAGAAGTAGCAATATAGCAATAACCCCCATTAGTTCTTTAACATGATGCACATCAGGCACTATGCTGAAAATCCTTAGAAATTCCAACATTTATTAGCAGCTCCTCAATTTTGCAGACGAAACAGGCTCATGTAGTCTGAGCAGCAGTCTACTGGGGTGTGAACTCTGGAATTCTGTCTGGGTGTGGTGCCACAGCCCTTTGACTCACAGATGCCCCAATGTAAAGAGGATAATAAAGGCACTTTTTTTTTTTTTTTTTTTTTTTTAAGACAGGGTTTCTCTGTGTAGCCCTGGCTGTTCTGGACTCGCTTTGTAGACCAGGCTGGCCTCTAACTCAGAGTGATCTGCCTGCCTCTGCCTCCCCAAGTGCTGAGATAACAGGTGTGTGCCATCTTGCCTGGCTATAAAAGCACATTTCTACCTTTCAGGGGCAAGTCAGATGATATGTATTTTAATGTCTTAGCATGACATTTATAAAAAAAGAAGGTCCAATTCTGCAGCTGAGTCAGTCTTTGCATAAACTGCCCACATTTGTCTTTTATGTATGTGCATCTTTTTATCATAAACTATTTCTTAAGATTATATGGTTACATCCTTTTTCCTCTTTCCTTTCTTCCTGCTAACCTTTTCCATGGACCTCCCTTGCTCATTCTCAACTTTATGGTCTCTTTTTCTTCGTTCACATGCACACACACACACACACACACACACACACACACACACACACACACACACACACACTCACTCCTAAATATATAAACACAAACTTTTCAGCCTATATAGTGTTACTGTATGTATGTATTCACTGCTGTCCATTTAGTATCAGAAAACCAGTTGGAGTGCTCTTCTATATACCCTCAACTGAACGAAATGCAGAATTGTGGTGTCTAGCCCCAAACAACACACCTCCTTTACCCCCCTAAGGCTCAGGGATCACTGTGAAAGGAGGTGGGGTTGGGGCAGAAAGACCTTAAGAGTCAGAGAACCAGGTAGTTTGCTGTGAGGTTGTGTCTCCTAGGAATGTAAGTGGAAGACCTTTATTTATGCCCTTAGTTAGAGGCCTCTGCAAATCTGTAGGCCCAGTATTTTAAAATTCCCTTTTGAGTAAGAGTTATGCCTAATTATTTGGTATAACTATTGGCATTGTGGTAACTACAAGAATAGCAGAGCATGGGTTAAAATAATGAACACTCCTTAACGTACTTCTTTAATAAAATGTTCTCTGTAGTTCCAGAAGGGGACTTGGAACAAGGAGTTCAGTTCTGGCCTTCCCAGTGGTTTTGCAATGAAGGAAGTCATCATCCATTGGCTTTGCCTCCTGTTGAGTGATGTTTGTGATCCTGGCTGTATCTTGGATCTCACGGCCTCATTATTTCATGATGTTCTGCATTCTCATATGTGGCTATAATCAGGGACCTATTGAGGTTTGAACCATTTTTCATTCCCCCAAATTGGATTGTTATATGCAGATTCTCTAGAGCGCTCTGATTCCCAGAAAGCAGATTAGTCGCCTATAGGAATGTCTCAAGCCATGGTTAACAGGACTCAGATGATCTTAGGCATTGCTTCCTTCCTTTCCTCCCTCCCCTTCTCTAAATATAACAACTATAGGCATGCCTACAGTCACTCTCTAAGTATAATAACTATAGGTACTTATACAGAGACATAATAAATTATATTTCTATAACATTTGCTTCCCCAAGGCAGCGTAGCAACAGACAAGCCTTAGTGATTTTTTTCTCTCAAGTATCCATTCATATACCCTGATTACTTTCTTCAAAGCAGAGCTTGGATGTCCTTCATGACCTTCCCTTTTTCCACACATGTGTCAGAAAGTCATCCAGTCTCTTTCTTTGATATTCTGGGTACTTTGGGGTTCATGGAACCCATTATGGGCCTGTGTTCCTTGGTAGGGATTATTTTAAGCACTCGCCCATCATACTAGGAAGAGCCTGCTGGAAAAGTTTTTCTTTACTGAGAACTGTTCCTTCTCCTTTTGGGTGTTATTGCATATTGATGTTTGCTCAGTGCCTGCTGTAAGTTTATTTGGCCCATGTTAACAAACCTTAACACCAATCTGATCCACTCAAAAAGCAGAGTGGTGAGCTGGCTAGCCCCAGTTTTCTGATGGCAGATTCAGCAGCTGTCTGAACCAGCCTTGCAGTCACTGGGCTTCTGGACTCTGGTTTAAGGTCCTCTTTGTTTCTTTTGAACTCCACTCAGTCATATTTCCACCACTTGCTGGGAAAGCCTGGGTGAGTAAGTGCCTGGTCTGTGTCAGCTTGAAGGGTCACATGACCTTTTAATGCTCTACTTCCTCTTGCTTTCTTGCCAAGTATGGGGGGAGATGAAATAGTAGAGTGAAACAAACATTTATCGAGCCTATTATTTTGAGCATTGTGCTAAATGCTTCATAGACAGAGTCCCTGCTGATGCTGACACCGACTCAGGGAAAGAAGTTTATTTTCTCACCTGATCCTGATTTTGCCATGTATTTGTTGTCAACAACCACAACCACAAGCACAACTACAACAACAACAGATCATGTGACATGATCTTGTTTTTGAGAAGAATGTTGAGAGAAAAAGTCTTTTCAGTTTCATTTAGCTCGTGAAAAGACACAGGGAAGAACTATTGCTTTAAGTTTTTATTTATTTTAGGAAGCCTTCCTGACAAGGGTGACAGAGTATGATATAATGGTGATTGAAGAGTAGGTTGGAAAGTGTAGACGATCAGCTTTGAAGGTACCAAAAAATTATCCAAAATTAGATAGGGCCTGACAGAAGTTAAACTAGGAAACCATTGAAGCTTTTTCCATTTCCTTCCTAAGGAGAGCACCTCAGCTGTGTGGGAAGCAGGTAAATCAGGGAGAAGAGAAAGACTGAGTGTCCATGCCTCGGTTAGGAAGCTATTGCAGGACCACCTGTGGAGAAGATGAGAAGGCTAAATTAAAATTGCAAAGAATTCTCATTTGTTCAAGTATTAAAAAGCAGAACGTCTCAGTTAAAAATACATTGTATATTTTATGGATTATTACTGTAGTAGCTGTTGTTTTGTGTTGCAGGCAAGTGCTAATGTGGACGTCAGAGGAAACTTTGGGGAGTAAGCACTCCACTTCCACAGTGGGTTCCAGCAAGTGATTTGGCCCACCTGGCCACCTGGCCAGCCCTATTGTGTGCTTCATTACAATGACTGATGATCACAGGAATTCTTGAGAGCTCTAGGTATTATTTAGTGACTTCTGGGTCATAGGGATGGGCTAATTTGTATTCAGTCCTATTTTAATGTTTGTTGCTTTTTGGAAAAATAGGCTTATCATATAAAAATTTTAACAAAGAATTTGTCTCCATAATCTGTTACATAAATCACCAGAGTGGAAGGGAACCTGGTCTCTGTCCAATGGGCAGAGTTAAAGTATATTCAGAAGTTGAATGGTTTTCATTTCTTTCAATTAGAACTTGCAGATGACTTACAGAACACTTTCATGCTCTTATGGGGAAAGATTGTGTGTGTGTGTGTGTGTGTGTGTATTTAATTTATCTGATGGCAAATACTCATTTTTTCACATCAGAAAAGGAAATCCATCCACATGTTTTAGAAGACATTTTCTCCAACTTTAGAAAGTAGAATTGTTCAGGGAAAATACCCGGAACAAAGCTATCTGTGTCAGATAACAACAGAGCAGTTTAAAAGAACAAGATGCACCAAATGATAGACTGTAAGGAAAAAAAAAAGGAACAAGAAAGAGATAATGACATGCTACAGAACAGAGGGGACTGGGCCCAAGGCTGGGTACCTCGTTATGAGTGCAGGCGCAACACCTTCAGTGAGTGCAAGGTCAGAGCCAGAATTGTCACTTAGGACCTCAATTTCAGGAAACAAATCATATGTGGCCTAGGTGTTGTCATGAAAGGTTGTTTCCTGCTCTCATTTTTTTAAATTCCATTCTTTGATTGATTGTCAAAAATATACCAAAAAAAAAAAAAAAAAAAAAAAAAAAGGACAAACCAAGAAAAAGTTCTGGTAATATCTTTAGATATGAATCTGAATCTAGCATTTTCAAGAGTTTTATCAAAAAGTGAAGACTTGTAAAATTGACTGAAACTCCTTCTCCATGAAATGTACTTGCTAATATAAGCAGTTTTTTTTTAAAGATACATTAATAATACTGAGCATGTCCTTTCCCTTCATTCCTTTTGTCTTTTATGGGTAAATGTTAGGTCATTTGCAAATATGAGTTCTTCAAATTTCTAATGTCTGCTTTGAAGATAGAAACCGAAGATATGAACCCCACATATAGTCAGAACATGTTAACACTTAAAATTTTAGACTAGCTTTCAGATGATATAATGTCAACTCCTTAACATGGATGTATCTATGACAAAACCTGCAATTTTATGTCCCAAATTAGCCACAAAAAATCAGGTAACACTCCAAAAGAAAAAAGTAATGCTGGAATAGTTTGTACCTGCCCTTGTAGTGTTTGCATTAGCAGAGTCACAGACCCATTGGAGTAGCTTTTCTCTTAGCAGTAACTTGGAGGCTTGCCTCTTCCCATTTGTGGTTTTGTCCTTTGAGGTCCTCGGAGACTAAAGAGAATAGAAAATTCTGTGTGGGCCCACTACAGGCCAGACCTCCCAAGAGCTCATATTATTCTTTCATCTCATTCAACAGGGTAAGGAAAACTGAAATGTAACCAGTCTATGCCAAGCAGAAAGAAATGGTTTAGAGAACAAATAATTAGCATGCTGCTGGGAACTAAGCTGGGTAATCACAGAACAAAAGTTTGCTTATATTCTATGGTAGGTCATAATTCCCCTTAACATTTATTTTTCCCTTTTCTCTGAAAGATCAGGCATTCTCTTCAATTCTGTATAAACTGCTGTCTCCAAGTGTAGAAGGAATATACTTCCTTTCTCCCTAGACACTGAGTGTGGCTTTCATATTTGCTTCGGAGAGTGAGATGCAAATTTTACCTCCTCTGGCAGAAGCTTAAAGAGCTATTGAGGTTTTTGCCCCTATTCCTTTCTCTGTGCTGTGAGTACAACTTGTACCAAACAGTCTGTTTTTTTGTGTGTCCTTGAATAAGATCAGAGCCAAGTAGGGATGAGTAGACGGGATTGGGCTAGCAGCAGCAACAGCCAGACAACTTTCATCATGCAACAAGAGCAATGAGTTTATGCTCATTATTAAAATGTACAGATGGTTTGGAGCTGTGTCTTACATACATCAACAGACTAAGTAAACTCTTCATCTTGAAATAGGAATAATTTAAGCAAGATTGTAGTTGGATCAGAACTGAAAAGTGGGAGAGATATTGAATCTTTATTTCTTGGAACAGACTCAAAATTGACAATTAGTATGATTTGAGGTATTTGCACCCATCCCTCCACAGTGTCAGTACTTAGTAATCCTAGTCCTGTTGTTTTCCTTCTGTTCCCAATGATTATATTTTCGAACAGTAACATCACTAAACAGGAATGAAACACACTGCTGCTATGTACCAGTTGAGAAGAGCAAAGGTGTCGGGGGAATGGAATGATTAGTCAGTTTTTCTCAGTAGCATTTACTGAAAATGATATAAAGTTTTGATAAGTTGGTATTTGACACCAAAGATTTGAGCAAATAGAAACCCAAATAGTTGTACTTATAAAATATTGCATTTGCTTGTTTACTTTGTGGGTGCATGGGCATGCAAGTGCAGTGGTGCAAATGTGGAGGTGAGAGCACTCATTGTGGAAGTTGGTTTTCTTTCTACCACGAGGATTCAATGGCCTGAACTCATGTTATCAGGCTTGATGGCAAGCACCTTTCCCTGGTGAGTCATCTTTCTGACCCTAAATAGTTATGTTTTTAACAGAAGATGAAGAATAGAGCAGATCAGGCCTATGCCTAGGACCAGCAAACAGGTAAGTATTGAAGGACTGCTGCATACAAATGACCTGCATACAATTGATTGGGCCAGTAAGTTTAAAATGCTATATAGAATCAAAAAAGAATACCCTGTCCAAAGTTTCCCTAGTCAGTATTGTTGACAGACTCATGAAAGATGTTCTGAGCTGTTTAAATTGTATGGAACTATGATAAATATCCTGGCTACAGTCTATGTCAGTGGAATCATTTTTCAAGTGTGAATATTAGTCAGTTTCTGGTAAATTGGTGTTTTTCTAATGGCCTCAGGTGGACTGAGAAGCACTGGATGGGGAAGTTGACTTAACTTATTTTTGGATGCTTCTGATATGAATGAGGATCAGCAAATATCTTTGAGACTTTCAGGGAAATTGATCTGCAGATGGAATCTTCTAAAAGCCTACTTTCCATTCTATAAAGTCTCCAAGCACAGTTCCCTTCATGTGCCATAGGTACACAGTTTTAATTTCCACAGAGACACTACAGTTTTTCTGATTAAAAGAACAATAAGCAGAAATGAATGCTACTTGGTGCTCAGCTTTATGCAGTTCAGGATCCATTGTCTAGGGAACAGCTCTGTCAATAGTGGAAACATCTTGAATTAAATAACAAGGTAGCCTCTGGTATACATGGCCAGAGGCCTGTCGCCTATGTGATTCTAGGATATGCCAAGTTGACAATTACCATTTTCCATCACATTAGATTCTGATATAAGTAAGCAATAGGATTCTTTTAGTGCTTGCAAATAACAGGAAGACCAAATTTAAGTGATTAAAATCAAGTCACAGGTGTGCTTTGTATTATGATGATTATTGGAGTCAGGTCAGGTGATATTTTGGTTTAATATAGAGGCTTTATTTCAGTGGTTCAGTGATAGTCTCATCTCTGTCTGTTTTTATTACAGGTAGCTATCCCTGCTGCTTTCAGTGTAACTGCAGTCAAAATAAAGATAATATTTTCTGCTTCTTTAGCATTAAGAGAAAACAATGCATGAACATTCCTACACTATCTGAAATACATTCTTGAACTTGCATGACTTCACCCTTCACCTGTCCATACTTATGATGTAATAAAAATCCCAATCAATGTAGTACCATCTATCTTACTGTCCTACTTGGCTCTGGGTTAATTGTTTGGATGAGGGATTATCATCTCAGATTCTGTTTAGGTTTTCCATATCATAAACCTTCTCTGTACTAACAGTTCCATGAATAAACTATGTGGATCTGATTGGATAAGATCTAGTATTTCCTAGCCCAAGGGGCATGTCCCACGAAAGCCTTCACTTACCAGGAAACTGGGACAGAGGGAAAGGCATCCTATTGGGACTCTAAATGAGAGACGCATGGGAGAATAGCAAAATAAAAGGATACAGAGGGTCCTAGAAATCTACAAGTAGAACAATATGATAGGCAGATTTGGGCCCAGGGGTCCCGCTCAAACTAAGGCACCAGCCAAGGACAATACAGGAGGTAAACTTTAAACCCCTTCCCAGATCTAGCCAATGGTCAGAATATTCTCCACAGTTGAGTGGAGAGTGGGATATGACTTTCTCACGTACTCTGGTGCCTCACATTTGACCATGTCCCCTGGAGGGGGAGACCTGGTGGCACTCAGAGGAAGGACAGCAGGTAGCCAAGAAGAGACTTGACACCCTATGAGAATATACAGGGGGAGGTAATCCCCCCCAGGAACAGTCATAGGGGAGGGCAATAATGGGAAAATGGGGGGGGGGGGAGAGGAATGGGAGGATACAAGGGATGGGATAAACATTGAGATGTAACAAAAATAAATTAAAAAAAAAAAAAAAAAGATCTAGTATTTCTACCCTCAATCTCAGAGCTGTGCATGTTACCATTGGCCCACACTCCTGGCACTAACCTGAATTTTAACATCATTTGAGATGTAGGGGATGTTTAGAATGCTTGGCTGACTGGGTGAGTAACTTCCTCTTTCTAATTCGTGCTGTTTTGGCCTACAGACCTATGAAAGCTGAGTCCTCTCTGTTTAGTTTGCAATGTTTCTGACACCAAGCAGCTTATCTTTTAGGAAACCACAGTGGAAAACTTGCAGGACATCTACCACTTTAATTTATACTTTAGAGGATAAGGCTGCCTAGAAAGGCCATGGAAATGACCACACTCATTCCCGTTTGTTCAATTTTAATGTTTCTCTCAGGACAGCAGGTTTGTTGCTAAGGTTTGAGGATTTGCCTTCTCTTATGGAGCTGGCATATGCTGCCCTTAAAGACAGCCACTTGAAAATGCCACTTTAAAGGGTCTGCAACACCTCCCAAACAGGAAAATTATTACGTCAATGGGCTGGAAAGATGCAGCCATTAAAGAGAAGGATGGGAAGCCATCCACTGACTTTTGGTCCATCTGATGCTGTTTAAGATGACAGCCATCTTTTTGATAAAACAAACAAACAAAAAAAAAACCAAGTATTTATCTCTCAATCTCCTTTGTTCAGTGTGAGCTTTACTTGACAAGCCCATAAAACTGAAGTAAGTTAGTTCCATAGAAAGTAAAATTAATATCTTTAGGCCAATTATGTCTTAATAAATGTAATCAAGAATCAATGTAACAAGGCTTATATTTAGCTGCTTCCCTGAGTACACCTGTGGATCCTGAAGAGTTAATTCTTTGTGAGAAAGAGAGGGATAAAAATATATTTGCTGAAGATGCCTGCTACAAATTTCTTGACAGGAGTTTGCACAAGAATATTAATATATGTGGATGTGTTTCTGTTTCTATCCAATGAAATGGAATTTCAGATAAGATTATGAAACTCTATAACACTATATTAAAAATTATTGTAAGTATACATATTGGGCTGTGACGTTGCTCTTTCTTCCTAATGTGCTTTGGTAATCTGGAGCTGTATTTTGTGAATTTCTTTGTCAGTCATTGTACTAACATTTATTGAATATTTACACTGTATCAGGCTTTATGCCAAGCATTTGGCATAATTATTTTATTTGATTTGCATAAGAAACAAAATTTGTTTTTGAGATGAAGAAATAGAACGCACAGTCTGTATCTTTTATTTATCTCATGCTCAGAGATTATTAAAAATGCAAATCTGATCACGCTTTTTTAATTGATGTTCTTATTTTTTTTTCACTGTACACCCCATCACACTCCCTACCCCCTCTTCTCTCAGAATCCCCTCCCGCCCTTTTTCCCATTTCCCCCCTCCCCTTCACAGAAAAGGGGAGTATCACCCTTTTACCAACCAACCCCAGTAAATCACATCAGGACTAAGTGTACCCTCTTCCACTGAGGCCAGACAAGGCAGCCCAGTTAGGGAACAGTGATGCAAAAGCAGGCAGCAGAGTTCAAGTCAGAGACAGGCTCTGCTCCACTTGCTAGGGGACCCGCTTGAAGGCCAAGCTTCCTATTAGTAACATATATGTTAGCGGTCTAGATACAGTCCATGCATGATCTTTGGTTGGTGCTTCAGTCCCTTAAAGACCCCATGGGCCTAGGTTAGTTGACTCTGAATGTCTTCTTATGGAGTTTTTGTCTCCTCTTGGTCATTCTATCCTTTCCCCCACTCTTCCACAAGACTCGTCAAGATCCACCTAATGTTTGGTTATGGGTTTCAACATCTGTTTTGATTCACTGCTGGGTGGAGCCTCTCAGAGGACAGTTAGGCTAGGCTCCTGTCTGCAGGCATATCAGGGTATCTTTAACAGTGTCGGGGTTGGCTGTCCCCCATGGTATGGGTCTCAGGTTGGTTTTGTTGAGACTATTTCCTGGGCCTTTGAGCTTACAATCTTCATTTTCTTCTATCCCTATTATTCTTATGTTTGGTCTTTTCATAGTGCCCTAAATTTCCTGAATGTTTTGTGTCAGAAACTTTTTAGATGTGTCATTTTCTTTGGCTTATGTATATATTACTCTTATCTTCTATACCCAAGATTCTCTCTACCATCTCTTGTATTCTATTGGTGATGCTCATGTCTGTCACTCCTGTTCTCTTTCCTAGGTTTTCCATGCCAGGATTGCCTCAGTTTGTGTTTTCTTTATTGCTTCTATTTCTATTTTCAGGTCGTGAACAGTTTTATTCATTTCCTTCTTTTTGCTTGTATTTTCCTGTATTTCTTTAGGAGATTCATTCATACCCTTCACCAGTTTGATTATATTTTCTTATATTTCTTTGAGGGATGTATTAATTTCTTCCTTAAAGTCCTCTATTATCTTCATAAGTTTAGGTTTTGGTTTTCTTGGTGTGTCTAGGGCTTGCTGTAGTAGGATAGCTGGGTTCTGGTGGTGCCATATTGCCCTGTGTTTTGCTGCATTTGTTCTTATGCTGGCCTTTAGGTATATGGTTGTCCTGGTGTTGGCAGGCTTGGAGGACCCTGATGGTTGTGGGTCTCTGGTATTCACTGATGGCTGCTGCCTCTGGGATTGTAAACAGAGCTGGTGCCTGAGAAGTGGTGCATAGAGGCCAAGGTATAGGCCACAGGTCTGCTGGGTTTCATGGAGTGATCCTGCAGGCAAGGGATGAGGGGAGGGGTCTCTGCTGATAGTCTCTGATGAATGCTGCTTCTTGGATTGTAAGTAGAGCTAGGACCCAGGAAATGTCACATGGACTTCACTAGTTCTGGGTTTGCCCAGTGGGTCCCTACAGGCAGGAAGTCTGATCATGTTCTTGTCTTGATCATTTCAGGGACTTTCCCTTCTACAAGGCATTGCATAGCTGGAGTGCACAATTCTCCAACCTGCCTCAAAGCTCACATTATTGGTTCTACTAAAGAAACTTTTCTAAACCTGGAGCTCCTTTCATCAAGTTCTTCCATTCTTTGCTCTATGACCCTCTCACCATGTTACTTCCTATTCAGTCCTCAGTTGCTATACTATTATTATAGAAATATTCAGGATCTAACACAGTATGAGGGGTATCTGCTTGCATTTTTCAGTATTCTCTGCACTGAGTAATGCTTTATTGTTGTGATGTTCTTAGTGACTATAAGATCTATGAAGACAGCTACTAGTGTTCTCATCCCTTAGTGCCAAGCACTTTCTTTGACTTTTAGTGACAGCCTGCTTTTCTGTTCATTGAATGACTAGAATAAATGACTAGACTGAAAATAATCTTTATGTGTCTCTAAGGCTTTCTCCCTCCAAAAAGATATAGTATCAAAGAAAACACAAAGCAGTATGGTATATAAAGCATTTACTTACTTATTTTATTTTTTCTAAATTTAGTGATTTTATTCATTTGCATCATAAAAATTAAGACCATCAGTGTCTTAGTTGGGAAGAGTGGAAGAATATTTGGAGAAAGTAAATATTATAATTGTTTTTTCTTTTGTGGCCCAAAAAATTGTGTGTCCCAAAAGAAAGATGGACAGGTAGATTAATAAAGTTGAGTTGGAAGAAGACTTCAAATAGAGTTTAGTACTAAAATAAGACTGAGCTTTTGGATGTTCATCTCTACACTATTAGAAAAATTGATTGATGTGTTTAGATTATAAAGACTGAGAAAAAGAATGGATTATTTACAGTTTTCATCAATTGCCTGGGAAATAAAAATCTAGCAGAAAAGGTTGTGTGTCATTGCAGATGGAGAGAGCAAGATAGAGATGATTGCATGTGGTAACTGGACAAAAGTCCTGGGAAGAGAGTTCCCTGGGGTTAACAAAGAGCTCTTTTCCTTACCTGTCCCAGAAAGGCTTGCATATAATGCTGAGAAGAGATCTGAAGACACAATGAGGCCTGATCTAGGGAAACAAGTGCAAATAGAAGCCTGTGTTGTGCCGGCTTAGGATTCTAGCTTAGATGTGGGTTGGCAACTTAGATAGATGAGCATGGCTTGGTGGAATGTTCTGTGATGTTAAGGAAGTTGTGGAATTTCAGCAATTGTAGGCTCCCTGGCAGATAAAAACCAAGAAATGCTGTACCACATTTGCCTCAGTTATTTCTGGATGAGGAAAAGGATGACCTTCTGAAATGCAGATGCCTGCAACCTAGGTAAAAACTTGGCCAGGATCATCTGGAATTGACTTGGTAAACTTTTATTCTCTCTGAGAAAATGAAAACTGGAGTAGGAAATTAATTTCAATTATAGAAATATACAAGTTTGCACTGTTAGATTTGTAATAGGTGTGAAATTATACCTTTGATTATTTTGTGTTATTCTTATTCATATATATCTTTTAAACATGCGATATGGAATACCTCTTAGGGTGTGTGAAATCAATAGCTAAAATACTCTATCCTCTTGTAAATCCCAAGGGAAAAACTACTTTACATTTTGTTCACAGAATCAGTAAGACCTGGGGTTGAAATTGCTTTATTCTGTTTTGCCAATAAGACAATAGGAACTGCATAATTCATTGGGTACACATAACTCAGGCTTTAAAAGCAAACTGCCCACAGAAAAGGAGAAATACCACTTTTTATTATTTTTCTATACAACTTGGTAGTATTGCATTGAAGATAAACTGCTTAAAATTCCAATTTGCCAAACCAGAATACTCTAATGAAAGCAAGATCTGTCAGGTGGCCATATTTAGCCTTTTCATAACTTTAAATCACTGGTAAATACAGGAATTTGCTCGTACAGTAGTGTTTTCTCTTCATATTTTGTTCTATACTGTAACTGACCTCTAGATTCAATTTTTCCATTTGGAGTGTTTTACTTCTTAAATGTTTCCTCAAAACATGAATGACCTTTTGTGAGCAAAGTCTGCAGTTCTGATGTTTTGTTGACTGTCCTTCAAATGCATCCCTGCCTAAAGAAGTAAGGTGCTGCTGTAGGTTGCTTGGCAAAGTAGTCTCATTGTTTTTCATGTCAGATCATAAGACTTGATTGCCTATTTTATATAATGAACACAGGATCTTAAAGGGAAATAATTCTGCCCCAGTTTTCATTCTTCCTTATCAAGGGTCAATCTCACTTTGCATTTGAGAGTGATTTAGAATTGTTTCTTGTTCTGTCCTACATTTTAATAAGAGGTTGGGCATTAGTCTAAGAGTTTTAATGAGCACTGCAGGTTTTGCTCTGCGGTTTTTTTTTTTTTTTGTAGTTGTTGTTATTTTTGTGTGTGTGTGTGTGTAAATCAGGAGATTCTCTTGTGCAGGCAGCAGTGAGGGCAATACGTTGCAATACAGCAACATATATAATGAAAGTTCAAAGGGTAGAGACTGTTCTTTAAATACACTGAGGTTAGAGTTTCATACAGTTTCATGTTAACAGGCCCATTTCTACATAGTACTGTGCAGCTGCATGGTCAGCTTGGGAGTATTGGCTTTTAAAAGCCTGATCCACATTTTCTTCCTTTCTTTCTTTTTAATCCGCATTTTCATTCCATATAAATAACCTCAAAGACTGAATAAAATCAGAATTGCTCATACTTGTCTATTTTGCAGTTTCGGCTCTGTTGGATGAAGCCCATAATTTAGCTCAATGAGCATAACCTTACAGGGTTTTTATTTCTGATGGTGGTGTCTTTATTGTTCTTAGAAATATGGCTGATTTTTGTTTAAAATGAGTGTATCAAGAAATCTTAACACACGCTCTTAACACACGCTCTAATATTTATACTTACCATGATGATGTCATTGAGAAGGAATATTTCACAAAATTGTAAAATGTTTAAGAGAGAAACATCCTATGTGGGGTTATATATCAGCTAGACGTAAAAGACATATTCAAGATTGTCGTTGAAAATCCTTTAAATCTGGTTTTTATCTGTCTAGACAGCATTCTTATATGCCATGCTCATAGCCAAAAGCCTGTAGGTCCACTTTGATGCATATTGCTCTAAGCTAAATCCCCTGTTTCCTTTCTTGATGCTGCTGTACTTTGCCAAACTCAGTGATGACAGATTTATCTTTTTCACTTGTTCCACGCAGGAATTCTACTTCATTGTCTGTCTCTCAAACTTCATGATGAGTAATCAAATGACCCTGGTGGCTTGACATTCAAAATGCATTAGAGCTCGACATGTTTACTATCTCTATGCTCTCAGCAGCATTGCCGTCTCTGGCTTGATTATTATAGTAGTTTCCACCTTCATTTCTGCCCTCCTAGTAGAGTGTACCTTTACATTAACTGTGTGTTTCATTGGATCTCTCCTGGGGATTTCCCACCTGCTTTTCTTGCTTCTGTTTCTTTTTTCTTTTTTTGTAAAATGTGTTTCAGAGAGTGAATGGAGGCTGGCTGGTCTGGAGCTTACTGCGTAGGCCAGACTCGCCTGGAACACATTTTGTAGACTAGGATAGCCTAGACTTCACAGATATCTGTCTACCTCTGCCTCCTGAGTGCTATGGTTCGTCACCACACCTGTTTCAGCACATTGTCATCACTCCTACCATAGTGGTCCTTTTAAAACCTTTTTCCTTCCAAAGTCTTTAAAGTTTTCCTGACTCAGAATAAATGAAGTTTTACTATTGTACCCTACAAGACTTGCTACATTCAGCAGACCCACTAACTCAAGAAGCAGATGGCTCTCTCCCTCATTTAGTGTCTCCTACCTATTTAAGTCTTCATGTGGAGATCTCTTTGACATCATATGTTTAGCTGTTTTGTATTAGCTATTTGCAAATGTCTAGAAAGTTCTACCAAATAGAGACATGTGGAACTTCTTTACTGCCCTCAAGTCTTTGCTCAAAAGCCTTACAGTGAATTGTACAATTGTACCTTATTCATCCTTTTGAAGTTTCCTCACAGTTCTCATAGCTTTGTAATATACTATATGACTTATTACGTTTTCGCTTGTGTTTAAAAAGATCCACGAATGTGTGTGTTTTGTTTAGTTTAATTGGAAGCATTTAATGTGGCATTAAAACAATGTATTCAATATTTAATTAACATTTCTTAGAATTCAGTCATTGGAATGCTAATGGCTAAGACCTAAATTATCATCATCCTTTGCTCTGGGCTTTGTTTTCCCTTGAAGAGTGGGTTCTGAGATTTAGTTTAGAGTTGCCTTGATGATGCAACGCCACCAGGAAATTTATGGTGATCTTATCTAGTTGATCTGTTCAGTTTTTACTGTGCTAGATTTCATTTATCCATCATAATGCAAGGGTGGAGGACTGTCCATTGCTGTTCTTTATGTTGCAATGAGAAATTCTTGAGATGAGGGTCAAAGTAATCGGGAGAAAGATGCAGTATCAATAAGTAACAGATAAAGTCAAGGCAGAACATTGGTAAGCTTAGAGAACATTAGCTATATCACTTTTGGCAAAAAATTCTTAGAAATGTGGAATGTGCAGAAAAACAGTTACTATTAAAGGAAAAGATGTATAAGTGAGGGTAAGGCTTCGCCTAGGACAAGAAGGTCTAGAAATTTTATCCACCTTGCTATGGAGTAGCAGTTAACACCAAGATGTATGTAGAAGTATTAAGTTAAAATTAGATACTACTTTTTAATAAAATAAAAGCTAACATGTTCAGATATTTTTAAAATTGTGGCTTAATTAATGGTTTATGCTGGCTAATTGAGTATATATAGATTGTACAGAAGAGTGTAGCTTTGGTGATGGATGTTCTTGATCATTGGAGTCCTAACTAGCCCAATTCTTTGGCTGATAGTCTTTTTATTTGGATTTCCTAGTAATATTTCTAGGTGTTTCATGAAGCCTAACCTCTGTCCCCTTTGTCATCATGGATTAACTTGAAACTCAGAACAGAACAAGTTAAATCTCTTTATGGTCTTAACATTGTAGAAAATACTATGTCACTAGTAGCTGTAATAAAGCTCTTTTTGTAAAATCTTTAGGCCTCTCTCTCTCTCTCTCTCTCTCTCTCTCTCTCTCTCTCTCTCTCTCTCTCTCTCTCTCTTTCTCTCCCCCTCTCTCCCTCCCCCCCCGGGGTGTGTGTGTGTGTGTGTGTGTGTGTGTGTGTGTGTGTGTGTGTGTGTGTAGAAGGGAGGAGCAGGAAGAAAAGAGAGAGCACTTTCGCCGCAGCATGCTTGTGGAGTCAACTCTCTTCCCCCTCCATGGCATAAGTTTTACAGATCAGTCTCAGGTCACCAGGCTTGCATGACAAGTGATTTTACCCACTGAGCCACCTTGCCAGCCTAAAGCTGTAATAAAGTTCTAAGGTATATTTTTCTTTCAGGCTTTTGCAAGAAAGAACATATTCAGGAGATTAATAAAGTAAAATTAAACACTGATTATAAGAAGTGGGCTGAACGGACTTCATTGAGCATTCACATTAGGCTGGGAAAGGTTTCCTTTTCATGTCCTGGTGTTCTTGTGCATTAAACCTCCACTCCTTCATTTTCCTTTCCTCGTCTAACACGATAGGTGTGCATTAAACATAGATTCTTATTTTATGGACAGATTTTAGAATGAGAGATTCCATTTTTTTTTCTTTTAGGGTACTTTTCTTGCTATCAAAAATATCTCAAAGAATAAACAGTAGAATAAATTTGTTGTGACGACTTTAAAACAGAGTGACAATAAAATAATTATATCAGGGACATAAACGCTCTCACAAATAAAATTACTCACAGTAGAGGTTATATTTTGGGTTGCCAGGTGGTAATATCTGGAGATTTATAATGAACCACCCAAGCCTTTCTATTCTTGGCAGTTACTAGTTAGAATCTACATGAGAAGAGGACCTTAGTGGCATAGTATGTGGAGCTACTGACTGAATGGCTCTCTTAAAGTAAAACCTTCTCTACAAATAAATTCAACATCATACAAATGAGTGCTAATTCTTATAGCATTACTACCCCCAAATGATAGGTCTTTTTCAGTGTTTAGAATTATGGTTCACAGAACATAGTAGATGAGTTACAGATCTGTCTAACATCAAATGTTGATTGGCTTTCTAACTTTGGACCACCAAACCCATGACGAATAGCTTCCTTTGTTTTGATAGGGTATAATTAATCATTGTGATATTCACTTGGATAAATGAGTTAGTCTGTTTTCCAGAACTTATCTAACTGTGTAGAGTATCTAATTGACTGCCAACTTCGTTTTCCCATGCCCATGTGCAAACAGGGAAGTGGGGATAGTGTACCTGTTCAGTTACTGCTTACCACAATTTGCTTCTTTTTGAGATAGTGGCCATTGCTAGCCTAGAACTCACTGTTTAGACCAGGTTAGATTCTTTAATGTATTATACTGCCTCTGTTTCCTCAGTGCTGGGACTGAAACCATTTATCACTTTGGAAGTCTTTATTATCCTTGGCTATGGCCACAGTTGCAATGTGTTGCTATGGTGAGCAAACACATGGAATTTAATAACAAAGGCTTCTTCATCTTTGATCTGCTTAAACATTATAGAAGTCTTTTGAATGTATGTTATGGCTTCTGTTTTTGTGTTTTATATAGAATTTATGTGTGTTTGAACATGTGTGTCTTTGTCTTTGTGTCTATATGTGGTTCTTATGCTTTTCCATTGGCTCTTTTTCTTCTATTTATTTTTGTCCCTGTTTATTTTTGTTTTATCATATCTTATTTTGTTATTATTCTTTAGATGTCTGTTTTTGAAGGAGAGACAAAAAAAAGTGTGGATTTAAATGGAAGGTAGGGAGGATACAGGAGGAGATGATTGGGGTAACATAATCAGAATATATTCTATAAAAACCTATTTTCAATAAAAGAAAAACAGGGGAAAATCATAGGAGTCAGTATATGATTTGACCTTAGTGAGAACTTCTACAGGCTCTAGGCATATGTTGCATGCCATTTCTAATGGAAAAGTTTCCTGTATTACTCAACTGCCTTTTCATCATAAGTGCTATTTGATGAGACTAGCAATATCTCTAGGGAAATCTAAGAAATTTTAGATTTCTGGAATATTTCAAGCACTGGATTAGTATTTACTCGGGTTTGTGATCCATTAATTTACTTTGTTAAGGCCTCTGTCAGACAAGGAAAGTGCCATGTGGGATCTGACATTCAGATAAAATCACTACATGTGTATGCTTGGTGGTGATTATTGAGGTAAACACAGTTGACATTATTTCAGTGTGTCAGGTGGAGTATGTATGTATATATATATATATATATATATATATATATATATATATATATATATATATATATATATATATATGTTCAAATGTGTGTGTCTTGGGAAAAATACGTCTTTGGTGTATTAAAAACTTGGTAAATAAAAATGCTTGATATTTACACACAGGAAGAAAAAATTCAAGGCTTTTTTTGAATTTTTATGAAATCCTTATACAAGTTTAATTTATAGACACAAATGAATTTCATCTGTTGCTCTTGAAGAAAAACTAAATTCATTTTCATATTTGGAAAGTCATTAATGAAAAGGTCTATTATAAATATTTTTTGTGCATTTGATATCAGACTCATATACTGAAAATTTTACTAAACATCCCCGAGTCTTCATTTCTCATTTTGAAAGTAGAGATAAAACTAATTATATTGATTTTCTTCTTTTAATTAGGATGGTAAGTGGCATAAATAAGGTAATATGCTTGGTACTTAGCAGAGGGCTTGGCACATAGACTATGCTAAAATATTGTTGTTATTAATTTGAAATCTAACACAGATGGCAACATTTCATGCCTTTAATGTAATACAGAACTTTGAGTCAAAAGCTGTTTAAGCAGACCTATGTGTAGCATAGCCACTGAGTATGCTTTTTTAATCACATGCTTGTTGGGAAGCTTTGTGTTCTGTGATTTTTTATATACCTGGAAACCCCACTGAATAGTTTGCTATAGTGCGTTTCTTCTGAGTTTCCTGTTTTTTGTTTGTTTGTTTAAATTGTGTAGCTTTGGTATTTGCTAGCTGTGAAGTTTGTTTAGAATCTGCTGACCCTGGTTATGTTCACTGTCATTGGTTTACTTGTATATGTGTGATGACTTGCTGATTTTATAGGAACACGAGACGGAGTGGTTACTCAGCAGGAGAGTGATGCTGCCACACGAGACGTGATTGTCTGGCTTTCCTGGTCACCTGTGTGGACACTGCTCTGCTGCTTGAGGTGTGAAGTTTTGCTGACATTTTAGAATATTGAAGGCAGTAATTAGAACATTAACATTTTTGTATTTTCTAGAATTAATTCAGAAATAGAAGGGTTGAAACTAACAACAAAGGCGTCACAATATGCCATTGGGAACAGTTTGGGTAAAATCAATCCTACTTGGAGAATAGATTCATAATAAATAATTTGAAAGTGATAACCATTTAACGATCTGCTAGTTTATAGTATTATTCCCTAATTTTCTATTTAACAGCAAGAATTAAGGTAATATTGGCAGCTTGAACAGAATTGTAACTAGCTGTAGCATTTGCTAATTGGTACTTTATATCAGGGCCACATTTAGAAAATTTTTGTTGATTAGAATCACCTTTGTTTCCTGCTCAAAGAAATACAAGGAGTGTGTTAAATATGGAAACTAACTATGGCTTACGGAAGGCTTCGTCAAGGTGCAGAAAGTTCCTCTGATGACAGGAAGAATGCAGTGAGTTCTGACAGTCTTTCCACAATGAGCTTGCCACCACTGACTACACAGAAAACGCTGTTGCTTTTATCTGGAAAACTTGGTTATTCATTGTTTGTAGGTGTTTAGTTTTTTTAAAGTGTGAGTGTAGTTAGAGGATTATGCTGTTTTAGTTAAGTGTCAGTTGAAGAAGGAATATGGAGAGCAGGATAAATAGGAAAGCAACTGATTATGCAGTATCAAATGCTCGGCTTTGGAAATATATTTTTTATGACACATTATGTGGACTTAGCAGGTTGTACTATGTAGTTTAAAAGTCCACGGATTTGGAAGGGGATGGAACAAATGGGAGGATTTGGAGGGAAAAAAGGGAAGGGGAGAAATGCTGTTATTATATTATGCTCTCAAGTGGACATGGGTAGAAGTTTGTGGGGACCTATCAGCCAGTATTCTAGTTTAAATTATAGCATCCATATTTCCCAATGAGATCCCATAAAAATACTCCTTAGACTCCTCAGATTACTTTTCGTTTGATCAGAAAATGAATATATTTTCTTTCTTTCAGAAGTCCCAACACAGAAAAACATTTGTGCGTTTATGAATTGCACATGTACTCCTATATGTTCACCAGATAATTCAGTCCAATTTTTGGCTACAGTTGTTCCTAGCTTATTATGTTTAAGTTATTACCGCCACCACGGTTATGAGTTACATGATACTGTAGAGAGAGACTGTTGCATCTGTCAGTGTCTTGAGTTGGGTACTGACTGCTTTTGCTCTGAGATGCCATTTTGCTTATAGGGATCAACCAAACAATCTTGGAGGTTGAAGATGGTCTCAGGAGCCTCAGGACAGCACGCACACTCCCCCACTGTCACACAGACTGTATAACAAAGGAATAATATTATTTTCTCTATAACAAAGAAATAATGTTCTTATTGCCCATTGTAGAAAAATTCTGCAATACAGCTCCCTATGTGTGTGGGTGTCACTTGCTCTTTCTGTGTCTTTTCTAGCTTGTAGGGCTAGTTCAAATGCTTACGTTATGACTGCTGTTATCCTTTTATTAATCTTCATCGTCTTTGACCTAGGAGTCTCTTATACTAGTAGTACCAATAGATATATATGAGAGCAACTTGTTAGCTTGAGTACATTAAATGAGCACATCCTTGAGCACGCCCTTCCTAGTTTTAATGGAAACACCATCCCAAGTCTCTCTGATTAGCTCAATTCATATTATTATTTGACCACTGTTCCTCTAATTCTTTAGCTTGGAGTTTGCAGGTATGCAGTGGCCTCCTTGAAAGTTAGTTTACTCATCTACAAATGAAAAAATACTAATTTTATGGACTGCTTAGAACATTAAGTAATATGTATCAGACTGTGCAAGGCAGTCTACTGTTTTAGTAATTTCAATGATTAATGCTCCAGCTTACATTAAGTTTTCTGTTGGAATGTGTGAGTGAGCATTGGCATGTTAAAATAATTGTAACAATCTGTCATCAGGACACTAACACATTCTTTTGAAATTAGAAAATAGAGACAGAATTTGTTTTGTTTGAGATTGAAAATAAAGACAAAAGTTAGAAGTGTGGTTTTTACAAAGTTTTCTCAGGGTTTCATAAATTTGAGTATGTAGGCATGTTAGGAAGCAGGCTGACCTCATAAGTGAAAATACACAGATGCTTATAGCTATGCAATATTTTCAAAATAGTGCTTATTGTGAATAGATATTAAAAATGGAAAGTTGATATTGCTGCATGTTCCCACAGAAAGTTACTGTCAGTGTGTCTTCATATGATATGTTTCCAAAGGTCAAACATAGGAAAAGTAGAAAGTTAAGTGCTACAATATTATTTAGGAAATTGGTTTCAGATTAGCCCAACCCCTCTTAACTAGCATCCCTTACAGACTTTCATTCCTCTTAATTCTGTTATCATATGTCACATATTTCTAATGATACAGAGGCAGGTGATGAAAGGTAGGACAGTGGGTCCTGAGAGAGTACATAGGTGAGTTACTCCACAGAGTGATTTCTCATAAATATACTGATGAAGGGTTTACTTTTCATAAGCAACCTATAGCTGTGAGGACTCTGCTAAGAATGATAAACAGATAAGATCCTTCCTCATAGCTGATAGCACTCCCTTGTTTGCTCCAAGGTCCAACTATCCTCTTGGCAAGAGATTAGATCAGTTGTATATTTTTTTCTCCCTCCTGCAGGACTTAAGTATAGTGAATCTACCTCAAACCAAATATGTTAGCTCTTTGCTCTCCAAGTACTATGGGAAGAAAATACACTCAAAACTTCAGTTTAATATTTACAATGAATCCTGATAACTTTATTAAAATATTTTAATAAATATATATTTTATTTAATGACAAAATATGGTAAGACTAAAGATAGCAATCTATGCTTACAAATGAAATTAAAGAACCAAAGTGAGTATTTTATCCAAGAACATGTAGATACAAGTATTGTAATCAAGATGTGAATCCACAACTTCTTAATAAATCATGGCTGACCTCCTCAAAACACAGACACTTCAAATCTAATATGTGCCAGGCACAGATGGGAAACTTGAGACTTTTTGTCAATGTCTGAGGTAATTTAATTTCCCCCTGAGCCCCAACAACCCTGACAACCTTTTATTATTTTGAGGGAGCAGTTGCTGACCCTCTAAAACGCATCACAATGACTCTTGCTTTGTTGACCCTGGAGTGTTCAGAAAGTGAGCCTAGCATGCTGGAATACTTTAAATTCTGTCCACACGTCTTATTTCACATATCCTTTTGCTCACTTGAAATAAACTAAAATGGCAGTTACCAAATAACAAAATGTTAAAATTCTTATAATCAAGAGGATAGAGAAAAGAATGCCTTGCGGGTACTTAGAGAATAATGGAACTCCACTAGTGTGTTCCAGCCAGCTCTATACTCAAGTAGCAGGCAGGAGTTGAATGAGATTCTCAGCGCCCAAGTGCCTTGACTTGCTGAGGTTAAGGGCCGTTTTGTCCTTGAGAATGTCTTGCTTCTTTCTCCTTCACTCTCTTCCCTGCAAAAACTTTTTATCACTTTTGTATTATATGTTAAACACTTCACCTGTTAAATTTTCTCTCACTCCCATGTTCCCCACAACACAAAAGTCATAGGCTGATATATACGCTCAATCTCTACCCTGTTTTGGAGGTAACAGAATAGTTTGCCTGCCAGAAGTGAAGCAATGGGTTTGGTACCTTTGCATTTGTGTTTAGAAAGTTGGAGGTGGAGGATAAATAGTAGTTCGCAAGTTTTGAAATAATCTGTCTCCTGGTTGTTACAATGCCCGAGCATGTAATTGGAGGTTTCTCCTGAGTAAGTGCTCATTTTAGCTGCAGGCTGACAGTGTTCCTAGCTGGTATAGGAGAAATTTATTATCTTGGTTTTCTTTTTGTAAACCGCATACATCAAACCATTTATAAAAGAGAAATAACGTGTTTTATAAAGATTACAATTACACATTTAGGCATTTCTGTTGTTCACATGTGTGATTGACTGTGAGAGTTGTCCTCAGGTGCTTAGAACACATACTATTCCTTATACTGGAGTGTATTCAATAGAAAGTGTTAGTTATTGACATATTTTGGTTGTTCAAATTAAGTCCTACAATTCATGTGTAAGGTGCTTCAGTTGTGACTGTAGCCCTAAGGGGTAACAGACTACTTTTTAGTGTTTGTCTTATGCAGAGCCTTTCAGAGAGAAGTAAAGGAATTTATATGGGCTTGCCTAAGGATGAGAATTGCTAAGAGAATGACTTCAGGTCTCATTGCCATCAGCTATGTCTTCTGCTTGATTTTCTTTGACAAATAAATTGTTGGATATATGTTTGTAAGTTGTTTAGCTTTATGTTCGTGATTGTGAGATGTGTCCGTTTTGCTCTCAGATTGTTATTTCATGGGGACACATGTGGGATGAACGAGTTAATGTCTAGAAAACTGCTACCTTTGGTGAAATCTTCTCCTTCTGGGTATGTCCTTTCCTGTTCCCTATCCCATGTCCTATCACAAGTGCACTCTGATACTTTCTTGCTAACATATCTCTTCATTTGTTTTGTTTTGTTTTGTTTTGCTGTGGTTGTTTTTTATTTTCTCTGCATAGGACATGTTTCATGAACTAAATAAAACTTGCTTTCTAGCCAGGCATGGTGGCATACACCTTTCATCCCAGTTCTCAGGGGAGCATAGGCAGGCAGATTGCTGTGAGTTCCAGGCCAGCCTGGTCTACAAAGTGAGCCTAGGACAGCCAAGGCTACACAGAGAAACCCTGACTAGAAAAACAAATGAACAAACAAACCAAATATAAAAAAACCCAAACAAACAAAAAATTCATCACCCCCCCAAAAACCCCCCAAATCAAAACTTGTTTCCTCTTATACTGTCTATGATAGTATGTAAAATAGCACATAATAAAAAAAGTGGCATTAAATAAGTGGAGGCAAGAAAAGAGCATGAAGACAGGTGTCCAGTATAAGAGGTGATGTAAATTGGCTTTTTAAAATTATAATCAAGAACAGCATTTAGAAAGTTTCCTTAGTGAGAGAAAATTTCCTCTGTAATAGCTGATCTATTAAAGTACTGCCTGAGTGTTGCACCGAAGATAGAATAAACAGATCATCTAGGAGAAAAGGGTCCAAATATGCAATTTGTAAAAGGAAATAACTTAAGTATGGCCTGTTGTGTCCAGTCCAGGACTTAATTTAGGAATCTGATTACTCATGGAATTGAACTAGAGATAAAGCTACAGCCAGAGGAGACTTCATTTCTTCCTTTGTAAGGAGACACCTTGAATATCCAGCTGAACCTGCTGTGAATTAAGGCAATTAAAGGCCATATTTCATGGCTTCTGTTTTCTGGTGAAAGCACACATGTATGTGAAGAAAACCTACCATAAATAAGTTTGTTCAATTCAATCCCCACGGGGAAGAGCATTTTGACAAGTGAGGTAACCCTCAGTTACTTAACCATTTAAAAATAAAATGCCTCCATTCTTGGGTTACTATGTGTGTCTCTTTAGAGAAGGAGAGAAGGAAATATCTTTCTGTTTTCTTTGTCTTGAAAGGCTGGTTGATTGGATTCCTTCCCTGAGGAGGCAGCTATGTTAATAACATCAGCTCTGGATGTTAAGTAACAAATTCAATCCTGGCCAGTCATTAACTATGATTATGACTCCGAAAGCCTCAATTTCCTTTGCCATGAGAAGGAGGTGATATGGTAATAAAGCTATTTATAGGATTAGAAACACACACACGTACACACACACACACACACCTGTTTAACATAAGGCAGTCACAACTAAATAGTGAGTAAGTACGGCTCTAAACTCAAAAGCTGTTATAGTTTGAACATGTTTCTCAGGGTCATGTGCTAGCATTTTTATAAATAGTTTTGAGATAATATAATAATACCACTTTCCATCTCTTTTTCTAGGGAGTTTGCTGTGAGATTGTGCCATGCATTAGACTTTTAGTCTCTAGTGCAAAACTGTTGACACTTGAGACCTTTTAGAATTGATTAGGCCGTTGTGGCTCTTTGCTTATAAGTGAACTAATACTGTAATCATGTTAACTGATTGCTGAACAAGGATGAACCCCACACTAACCTTTGCCTCTAGTCGGATAATGCAGCATGGAGGTCCTTATGCCATATAGGCCATTTGCTTATGGTATTCCAGTCTCCAGTGTGTTCTTTTCAGAGACTAACCTTAGGAATTCTGTTGTAGTGGCATACAATTGACTTAGTCACTCAGAAATGGAAATCAGAGATGTGATGAAGTGTGTATGTGGTCTCCTTATGCTTTTGAGGCTGGAGCTCTTTGAAGTAAATGTTTCTGCTATTTTCCAGGAGCTCTGAAGGAGTAAGAATTAAGATGGAACTTTGTTATGCTGGTGAATGTGTCAAGTGGTAGGAGAGACAGTTCTACATCACAGAAATACGAATCAGGCTGTGGGGCAGCACTGTGGGCTATAGCATTTGTTGGCAGTTACTAAATATTGCTAGTTTCTGT
Source organism: Acomys russatus (assembly GCF_903995435.1). NCBI lineage: Eukaryota > Metazoa > Chordata > Mammalia > Rodentia > Muridae > Acomys > Acomys russatus. The sequence continues at coordinate 41,189,242 of NC_067142.1, read as the reverse complement.
GCTTCACAGGAGAATTTTTTGAAGTATGTTCTTTTGTAAATAAAAAGACCTGTATTAAAAATCTTATCTTTGTGGTATATTAATGTGAACAGAATAAGAAAACCAATTTAAATACCTTTGTTCTTTGAGGCTCCTATTTTTCTAGAAGAGAGAACTTATTTTTTTTTTCTTTCAAAATACCACATTCAAGTGAAGAATTTGAAATGGCTTGTGGTTGTTAAACTCTAAAATCTCTAGGAAGGAGAAAAGTACATATAAAAATGTGTTGTATACGTAGATGCACGTAAGAGCATTTGCCTTGTTCAAGTCATGTTCTTCTCAAGTAGTTGAGAAGAGAGGTAAAAGAGGATATAGGTGGTTAAATGATCTTAAGTTATTTTTATTTTATGTATCAGAGTATTTACTTGCATCTATGTCTGTATAAGTGTGTGTGTGTATCTGGCACCCACAGAGACCAGAAGACAACATTAGATATTCTGGAACTGGAATTACAGATAGTTGTGAGTTGCTAAGTGAATGCTTGGCTCAAAACTTGAGTCCTCTGTAAGAATAATATGTGTTCTTAAACCCTGAGCTATCTCCTCAACTCTCATAGCTCAATTTTTAAATGCTCGCATTTATTGTTGAAAATCTATGACATAAAACAAACAAACAAACAACCCAGAACAAAACAAAAAGAAAATCTATAACATTTTAATAGGTAGTTTAGCTCTTTATACTGCAAAGTTTTCTTTGGGCATGTTGCTTAACTCTTAGAAGTTTATGGTTTATTTCCACCAGTCGTTTTACCAAGTCACTCTCAGTTCATTTTCTGGGAAGTGTGGAGAAAACAAACTTATACTATACCTGCTACTATAGAAGACGATTATCAAAAGGAGCAGAATTTTGGGGAAGATAAAGGGTGTTCATTATTAGGAGTTTCATAAGGGTTTTTAGCTTAACTAAAATATTCTGTAATTTGAACTTATGAAAGTTAAATTTTGATATTAGTTTAACTTCACACAGAATTTCATTACAAGCCATTGGTCATCCAAAAGTAAATGAGGACTGTCCTTTAGAGAATTCAGTTTGGAAATTGAAGTGTCACAAACAAACAAACAAACAAATAAAAAAACAAAAACCAAACAAAACAGACCCCAAAGCACAACACAAAACAAACAAACAAACAAAAAACTTGAAACAGACATAACAAAACATCCTCGAGCAATACCCATTGTTACATTCCCTTTGAGTAAACACAATAATCTTAGTATGCAAGTATATCTAAGGTCTGGCAAGTCATCCACAGATGGATAAATGTTGCCTCTCAAAGTTGTTGTTAACAGGTTCTGGAGAGATGGTTCAGAGTTTGTATTATTACCAGCAAACACCCACAGGTTGGGTCACAAGTAAGTATAACTCCAGTATAAGGGGTTTGGCACCCTCTTCTGGCCTCTGTGGGTGTCAGGCACACATGTAGTGCATATACATATATGTAGATAAAATACTCATACACACAAAGAAAAAAATCTGTTAGAAAAAGTTACTGCCTGTAGAATCTATATCTTTGAATTGTGTGTTGGGTGGTGACATGACTTTACAGAGATATACATAGCTCCACTCTCCATCCTGTTATAGCTCTATTCTCTGGTGGGTTTGTGTTACTAGGAGTCCACTTATTCTCTTTCTGGTCCCAGATATTCCAAGCTGTAATGGTGGCTAGAACCTGGTGTTCTTTAGCTCAAAAGACTGGTTGTTTCAGCTGAGTTGTGAGCAGATTTTTTTTTGTGACATTCCAGTTGCAAATGCTTATAAGGTTGTTATGATCTTTATTCATCAAGCAAATTTTACTGATAAACATCTCCTTCTTTCTAAGCTATCCAGACCCTTAGCTTTACTATATATGTCTTACTTATGTGAATGTTTTCTGGCTATATTCTTCCTGTTGTGACCCACAGGATTGCCACCACTGCTCCTGAAATCAACCTTAGGTATTTATCTCCTAGGAATAGGCTGTTCTTATAAATCCTTCTTTCATGTTTGAAACTGATCATTACATTTTCATGTTAATTTAAGAATATGCTTCCAATTTCTTAATGCTATTTGTATCTATTGGATTTTCATTAAAGCGTTGATTATTAAGAAAGACTATTATATCTTGCTTTTTATTTCTCAAAATAAGCTCCCAAAAGTCACTTACATCACTTAATAAAGTTCTACCTTTTTAAAAGTAGCACTTTTATTCAGGCAGGAGTTTGAAGGTGCTTTTTGGCAGCAGGTATGGTGAAGCAGCTTGTAACTTGGTGGAATTATCAAATGTGTGAACCTGAGGACTCGTTCTACTCTTTCATCTTGTCTTGGTCTGCTTGTGTTGCTGTAACAAAACACAAGAAACTGAGTAACTTACAAAGAACAAACCTTTCCCACATATCTGAAGGCAGGAAAGAAAGTAGAAGTTGGAGCTGAGAGAGGTCTACATCCGATGAGGCCCCTGCTTCTGCCTCCCATGCAGAATTTAGTTGCTGTACCTCAATGTGGCTGAAGTCAGTCATGGAAGAGATAATGTTCATGGCTCCAGCCCTCTTAAGAAGCTCCAACTCACTCATTTGGTGGAGCCCTGGTAATTTAATCATTTCCCTAAAGGGCCTGATAGCAACACCACAGTGGGGATTAAGTGTCAAGGCAAATTAGGGAGAAGGGATATTCACACTACAACTGAGCTGCATAGTAGCCATTTTTATAAGATTAGATTTTAGAAAGCAGTTTGATATAAGGATCTTGTTTGATCCTCTCAATTATTGTGAAGTGGATGCTCCCACAATCTCCATTCTTATGGACAGCTTCTCTCTAAGATGATCTCTTATCCCCACGGATGTGTCTTTAAATCCTGAACATCCTTCAAAGTCAGTTAAAGTGTTACCTCTTCCGCTTAGACGTTTGTGATCCCCCCAGCTCACTGAAGGGAGTAATCTCATCTTTCAGTTGCCTTTGTTTCTGTCTTGCAAAGGGAGTGCTTATTTTGCATTTTATATCTTTCTGAGACCAGATAACTATAGTCCCACAGTGCCCGCTAAATAGATGCCACAAAAAAAGGCCACAGGCCTACTGTCTCTCAAACTTCTGCGAGTTGCAGAAACAGAATTTCAACAGCACAGGTGGTGTTCCACAGAGCAAACACCCAAGGTATAGTCAGACTACAAGGCTGCAGCAGCCACTGGATAAGGAAATCCATGTTTTTATTCCTAGAGTACCCAGTCCTATTACATCATATCCGTGTTGTGCAAAACCCAGCATGATTATAAGTGGCCCTTGGTAAAAAGCATGCTAGAAATGTCACATGTGTGAAAAGTTTTCACTTCAATCTCCTCAGTTCTTCTCTCCTTTCTCTTTCACAAAACTGCATGCTGTGAGTGTGCTGCTGTTACTCCTGTTTAGGTTTTTCCAGGATAGCTTTGTGAAATCTATTAGTTCATATGCACTTCCATTTTTTTGGCTTAAGAGGATTAAAGGAGGACTTAGACTGCAATTTGTTTTATTAAAACGTGCAACAATGTTTTACACTGTGGCTCATCCAGATTCTTCAAGAGCGGACACATTTGCCTCTACTGGTTCATCACAGGCAACTGCACTCGGCATGGGTGCTAGTCTTTCAAATAAAACCTACAGCACTGTGATCCAGTGCACGGATAGGTGTGGCAGAAAACCTTTTTATTTATTTTCTGTAGGTTAAAATAAACAGGATGCACAATTTCTTAAGGTTTCTTGTTCAGAACATGTTTGGCAATTTGAAGACAGACCTACAATTAAAAATTAAAATTTAATAGTATCAGTGTTTCCAACTTTCACAAGCATTATAAAGAAAGGAACATTGGAATTTCATTCTTTAGAAAATCTAATAGGAAATTCTTGGTATTCTGCTTTTGTACGGATAATAAAAATAACACGGCAAATGTTCTTGTGTGCTGGAGTATCTTCTGGGTATATTACATGGAGTGGAATAGCTGGGTCTTGAGGAAGCCCTATTCCCAGTTTTCTGATATAGTGCCAGATAGATTTCCAAAGTGGCTGTACTAGTTTGCATTCCCATCAGCAATGAAGGAGTGTTCCTCTCTCTCTCTGCATCCTCACCAGCATGTGGTGTCACTTGAATTTTTGATCTTAGCCATTCTGATGGATGTAAGATGGAATTTCAGAGTTGTTTTGGTTTGCATTTCCCTGATGACTAAGGAGGTTGAGCATTTCTTTAAGTGTTTCTCAGCCATTCAATATTTCTTTGTTGTGAATTCTCTGTTTAGTTCTGAGCCCCATTTCTCAATTGGGTTATTTGGTTTGGTGGTGTTTAATTTCTTGAGTTCTTTATATATTTTGGATATTAGACTTTGTCAGTTGTAGGATTGGTGAAGATCTTTTCCCAGTCTGTAGGCTGTTGCTTTGTTTTGTTGACAGTGTCTCCTGCCTTACAGAAGCAACCTTAGTCATAATAGCCAGAACCTGGAAACAGCCTAACTGTCCCTCAGTAGAAGAATGGATAAAGAAACAGTGGTATATTTACACTATGGAATACTACTCAGCTATTAAAAACAAGAAATTTCTGAAATTTGTGGAGAAATGGATTGAACTAGAAATGATCATAATGAGTGAGTTAACCCAGAAGCAGAAAGAGTCAAATGGCATATACTCACTTATATCTGGACATTAGCCCAAGAGACATGTGCCATGAAAGTCTTCACTTACCAGGAAAGTGGGCCAGAGGGGAGGACATACTATTGGGACTCTAGGTGAGAGAAGCATGGGAGAATGGGAAAATAGAAGGATCCATAGGGTCCTAGAAACCTACAAGAAGAACATTATGATGGGAAGATCTGGGCCCAGGTGTCCTCTTCAAACCATGACACCAGCCAAGGATAATACATGCAATAAACTTTGAACCCCTACCAAGATCTAGCCAATGGACAGGACATTCTCCACAATTGAGTGGAGAGTGGGGACTAACTTTGACACAAACTCTGGTGCCCCATATTTGACCAAGTCCCCTGAATGGGGAGACCTGGTGGCACTCAGAGGAAGGATAGCAGGTTACCAAGAAGAGACTTGATACCCTATGAGCATATACAGGGGGAGGAGGTCCCCCTCAGTCACAGTCATAGGAGAAGGGAATAAAGGGAAAATGTGAGGGAGGGAGGAATGGGGGGATACAAGGGATGGGATAACAATTTATATGTAATATGAATAAATTATTAAAATATATTAAAAAATAAAAAAATAAAAATGAAAATAACACAGAACTCGGATTAAGGGAAAACCCTGTGTAGCTAATCTGTGTCCCTATTTAGTTTTTATTCTGCTGTAACTGTTGATCAACACTGGCTTCTATCCCTTCTCTTGGTGAATGTAAACCTGTGTGTCAAGAACCTGAGAGAATAGATTTACTGCACGTACAGCTTTTTGGAGTGTTCTCTCCTTCCCATTTGCCTTAGGTGTTGAGTTTTTTCTTTCTTTATTTCCTATTATTTATGTATATGTACCATTTTCTCTCATGAAAAAGTATAAACATAAAGCATCTAGGTTACTCTAAGAAAGTTGGGGTTATTCCAAGATCTTTGTTGTATGGTTTGCTACATTAAAAACAAGAACAAAAACAAACAAACAAAAAAATCAAAGAAGAATGAATTGCTTGCAGATGAGAAGTGTAAGAATAATTAGGAAATTACGATGTGAAGCCAGAGGTTTGAAGCCTTGTTGGATATATTCAAAGAAAGTAGCAAAATTGCAAGTGCATATTTCTATACAGACCTTTATTTTAATAGACTTTAAATAAAGCTATGTCTCTGCATCAAAAGTCATGGAAATTGAAGCATTTCTTTTTTTACATACAGGTCAAGAGAAAATATCTTCCCTTCTTATTACCTAGGTGATTCAGGTTAATTATTTTTCTGACCTAAATCTTCTGGGAAATGACTTTAATTATCCAGTTAACCTTGCATGTGTAACAAAGTTTTAGCAAGAAGAGAAACAAAAGAATATGATTTTTAAGTGTAAAATCAGTCAAACCATTTATTGATATTCTGTGATTCAAAATATAAGGAATGATGATTGCTTAATGTAACTTGCATTTACTGTATCCTTTGGCCAAAATCAGTTCAGTAGCCTCTCATGATCAGAAATTTTAGAGAAGCTAATCAACTGTGAATGGCTCACACATGTTCCTTCAAAGTTTTATGAGCCCAGTTGCATGCTGTACCATTTTTACTGTGGCTTTATGCACTATGTAGCTTAAAACAACAGCAGAATTTGCTTTCCTCATAGTTCTGGAAGCTGAAGTACATAATAAGACATGTCAGGAGGACCACACTGTCTTTGAAGTTTTATCCTTGCCCCTTCTTAGTTTCTGATGGTGGCTGTCACTATTGGTATTCCTTGATCTGACTCAGCATTCCTCAAGTTCTCTTTCTACAATTTTCATGATATTTTTTTTCCAGTGTGTCTGTGTCTTCACATGACTTTTTTATTATTATAGGGAAAGACTCCATTTGGACTAAGAGTCTAATCTAGTATGGACTCAATATAGTGGATTAATGTGCAACAGCATAATTTCCAAGTGAGGCCATATTCTGATGTCCTGGGGGTTGGTTTGGATGCATCTTTTTTGGGGAACATAACAAGTGGCTGTGTTTATTTTCAGGCCAGGTGTCTCACTTGGCTCCTCACACTATCACACCTAATGACAGTTTTCATGTCTTTGTAATAGCTACTTTTCCATGGCATGGTCATGGTACTACAGGTCTGAGAGCTTTGCTCTCTACTTTCAGTCATTCCTGTGATGTAGACTTGCTGCTTATCTAAGTGAACAGACACTATAGCTTTAAATGACTATTCCTGTAAACTATTCTGCATCAAAGCTGATCTGATGACATAAATCTATACAATTCTTTGACTCCTTCATTCTCAAGCACTATGGTCCTACTGGAGTTTTCTAGATTTGTAACTTTTTCCTTTATACTAGGATTTCACATTTTAACATCTACTTCTATGTTGCCAACTAGTATCATATGCTAATAATTGCCTCATTTGATCTCAGTCTAATATTTTATGTCTCAACAGCCTACTGGACACTCTATAGAGATGAACCTCAGGGTTAGGTTCAGCTGCTTCTTAATCTTCTTGTTCTTGTTATTTTGTTGTTGTTGTTTTTCATCTTCCTCTTTCTCCTCCTCTTCCTTCTTCTTTTCCTCCTACTCCTCATTCCTCCTCCTCTTCTTTTTCTTCCTCCAGGTTCCTCCTTCTCATTTCCCTTTTCTTCTTCTCTTCATTTTCTCTTCTTCCTTTTACTCTTCATTTAGCTGCTGCTTGTCTGTTTCTCATCTTCCTCCTTTCCTCAAACATATATTTTCCTTAGAGGCGGAAACTTAAGTCTTCTTCTAGAAACCTGTTTGTGGTAAATTTATGCATATTCTATAGCTCATCAATTCTCATCTATTCAACTTTTTTCAGTAATTGTCTGGCCCTTTCTAGCGATCCAATTATCGCATTGTTTTGAGCCAGCTTTCTTTCCTAGATTATCGCAGTTTCTTTCTCAATTGAATAACTGTCACACACAGTTTTTAGGTTGATACTTTAAAATTGCATTTCTTTTCTTTCTTTGTTTCAAGGCCGTGTTTCTCTGTGTAGCCTTGGCTATCCTAGCGTTGCTTTGTAGACCAGGCTGGCCTTGAACTTACAGTGATCCACCTTCCTCTGCCTCCCAAGTACTGGGATTAAAGGGGTGTACCACGATGCACAGCAAAATTGCGTTTCTGAACACACCTCTTCATTTCTTAAAATCCATCAGCACCTGCTTCAATTAGAATAAACTATATGCTGCATTCTGGGTATAGTATGTTAGTTCATACTCCGCTGCCTTTCTGCTAAAGTTCAGAATAAGCTTCTAACATATTTTCTCCTGTCAGCATATAAATAAGCCTCTTGAATTTTTTTTGAATGGTACTTACCTAAGGAAATCTATATAATGGCAGCTCCTAGATTGTGTTCTAACTGAAAATATTTTTGGAGACTCTGATTACTTGAATTCAACTTACTTTGCACTTTTATCAGTCAGTTTGACATCATAATTCTCTTTTGACCATTTCACAATTGCCTTGGAAAATTAATGACTTTAGTATCGTTCTTCTGTTCCACTTGGAAGTGGATTGGAGCTGGACTAATGACTGTTTAGCCAGCATTTCCACTGATTAATTATTGAGATGTATGGCCAAAAAATTGCTTCTCAAACATGGTTTCATTTTAAATGGAAAAGTGCTGTAGCGAACCGTAAATAGTGGAGCTGATGGAGGCTCTCTGGAAACTGAAGTGAAAGTCAGCTAATCAATCACCAATTTGGGACTGTCATAATGACTGCATTACCTGAGTGAACCAGTGTCACGAAATGAAGCTTGGTTATATGGACTGTCTGACCTGTGTGTCATCAGTTGTACAACCGTCTGATTGATTACACTATGACTGGCCTAAACTATCTGGAAAATGGTCAATATTCTGTCATGTCTAATCCTGTTCATATTATAATGCAAGCAATCGCTTTGACTCCATTTGTGCAGGTCTCCATCACTAGTGAACAAGGTCACTGTAGCGGGAGACGCATGCAGTCTTCTCATCATGTGGATAAGGAGGATTTAGATCTTAACATTGCCTTAAAAATGAATCATTTAATTTAATGAGAGTGTCTGTAGTTTAGGTGGCTGTGCTTCTCTCAAGTGGTCGAAGAACCTGCTTGTATCACTTCAGCAGGTTCGTTGCTGACTTCTTAAATTGTGTTTTTCAAATATACTATGTGTTTTGCCACCTGCATAAACTTCACTTTTCTCTCTTATCATTGTAGTGTATTCTAGGTAATAAGCATTAATTTTTAAAAAGTAAATGTTTTTGTATCTAAGGAGTATATAAAACAAAGAGAACTGTATGTTACGTGATACATTTACAAGCCAAAGAAGCTCCAAAATAGTCACTGGCCTATTGATAGGGAACAGAGTATAAAACATGCAGCATTTTGACTTGTTTGAAGACACTTCCCCACAGTTGACAGTAGAATTCAGGGGTTAAACATGGGCTAGGAAAAAAGGCTAATCATTGTGCCATGGTTTGACAGATCACTAGGATTTATTTCCTCATATGAATTGGGAATAGAATGTTGAGTTATTTACCATTTAACTTCTATATTCCTGCCCTAAAACTTTTCACAGAGCATAAGAATAGTAGCAATCTCATTCTGAAATGCCATGTAGCTAGACCTTATGATAGCTAAGTGTTACACATATTCTCATCTGCCACAATCTTCAATTTACTATTTCAACCATCAATTGTACTATGAATATACTTCAAAAAGAACTCTTGAAGAAAGTGTCTGATAACTGGAGGCAGAGAAAGTCCACAGGGAAGAACATAATTAAAACACACACACACACACACACACACACACACACACACCATACACAGAAATCAAAAGTTCAAACAGTTTATGCCTAGTGATGGATGCAACCAAAAGAAAGTGCACTTGAATGACAGGAATTACTGAGACTGTTCTCAGCAGTTCTGAACTTCTTTGAAATTGTGACTTCAGAAATAAGGTTCTTGATGAATGTATTTTAAGAAAATGTCAGTAACACTTTATATCCAGATTCAAACTTAGACATATTTTTGTGTCTCAATTACACAATCTGTATTGTCCTTGGTGGGTCTCTCTCCTCTTCCTCCCCATTCTCCTCCCTCATCTCTATATTTACATTTATTTTACTTCACTTATTAGAAATATACAAATTTATAAATATCAGATAAAACAGTAAAAGAAGAAAAATATTATATGCAATAAACTTTAAAATTATTTTTAGCAAACCAGTAATCTTATTACTCACTATACACTTAAGAAAAGATACATAAATGAATATAAAAACATTATTAATATTAACCTTAAGCATAAAACAGCCCAAATGTTGATAAAATGGCTCAACACACTGTCTTAATATAATAGAGAATTCTGAAATACAAATGAGCAAGAACTAGAGTTGCAGTTAACTCTCATTAGCTTTCTGATGCTTGTGAGTTAAAGCAGCTCACAAGGTTCACAGCCTGCTTGTGGAGTACCTGTTGCACTGTTGGATATCACTATGGAGTGCTTTAGCAAGGAGGGTATCATTGTGAGAGAAGTGGTACAGAGCTGCTTTCAGAAAACACTCCTTTTTGATATGGGTGACATATTGATTTGCTCACACAGTAATAATTTGTGCATAATTTATACATTTTTGCACATTATATTTCGGCAAGACAGTTTTTAATATAAAAATTTAAGAAAGTCAGCCTGATTAGAAAAAAGTAATAAAATTACTATTTGTAATAAGATAGGTAATTATTTAATTTTTAGTAGGTTTCTATCACTTATTAGAATAAATACCCTCAAGATACTAAAAAAAAACAAAAAACAAAAAAACAAAAAACAAAAAACAAAACAAAACAAAAAAAAAACAACAACAAAAACCAAAAAAACAAAAGAAAAGAAAAAAGAAAAAGAAAACAGGTAGGATTATCTATAGTTCAGAATTGTATGCTGCTGAACAATTGTTTTTTAAATGAAACTATTTTTATTTGTTTTGTTTAGTTGTATGATTTAATTTAATTTTCAGGTCTGTAACTTGTTAATAGTGTATAACACATTAACATATGTAACTTGAGCATGGTCAAATTTCAGTGTCCTGCTCCTTAAGTAGAACCGAGTTGTTCCTCTCCACACCCTGCCAGAAGCCATCAACTGTGGAACGCTAACTTCAGCATCCTTGTCATACCTTTTCAGTGCTCTCTTTGACGACTTCCTGTTTAGGCTGCTATTTTGGGGGTTGGCAGAGAGTGGAGGTTGTGGTGGCTTTAGGGTTATCCCAGAAGCCTTTCATGGTCATCCTTTTCTAATATATAGCTATAATCATTGATATCACTTAAAAAGTAGCTTCCTTGCTCTTTACAGTCTGTGAAAGCATGGATCATGGTCTTACACATGTTTTCCAGCAACAGCACAGACAATGAGCATGGTCTCCAGCTACAGAACTCCCACAGACCCAGACAAGGCCCTCAGAGGCCTGAAGCAAGGACATCACATGGCCTCCAGTGGCTGTGAAGGCTATTAAGATCAATATGGCCTAGGTGGCAGTACAGTCCCCAGACATCGTCACAAACGCTGGCCACAGCAGCACCATTGGCCCAGATATGGGCCTCAGTAGCGTTATGCAGTAACATCCTACTTGTATCACTTCCCAATCTTCCATTCTCTGATATTTTGTTGATCATTTAAAATCCACAGTGGGATATATACGCATTCACCAAAAGACACTGGTTAGAATGATTCTGTTTAAAGTGATAATAGATGCACAGGTGGGAAGGGGATTTCAGTTCACTATTGATGTAAAATGTGAGTTTACAAAGCCAGTTTAGAAAACAGTGTGTTTCTTCAAAAATTTTAAAGCAGAGCTCTGATAGGATCTAATGATCTCATTCTTGTGATCATTCCCCATAGAGATAAAATTAGTCTTCTGGAAAACTGTCTGCACTCACATTAGTGACCATAGCTCAAGACAAAGAATTCCTGTAACTATCATTTGATGGCTTAGTTAAACAAACACAGTTGAGTGGACAGTGGGGTCTGACTTTCACACGTACTCTGGTGCCTCATATTTGACCAAGTCCCCTGAATGGGGAGACCTGGTGGCACTCAGAGGAAGGATAGCAGGCTACCAAGAAGAGACTTGATACCCTATGAGCATATACAGGTGGAGGAAGTCCCCCTCAGGAACAGTCATAGGGGAGGGGAGTAAGGGGAAAATGGGAGGGAGGGAGGAATGGGAGGGTACAAGGGAGGGGATAACCATTGAGATGTAATATGAATAAATTAATAAAACTTAAAAAATAAAAAAACATATTGTACATATCAAACAGAATATTATTAAACCTAAATAGAAGATTTAATATTTTCCTTTAGGACAACTTACATGAACCTGGAAGACATGCTAAATGAAATAAGTCAAACAGAAAAAGGAGCAATGCCACATAATTCCAGTGTATTCTAAAATGTTAGCTCATAGAAGCCCAGTTGAATAATTGCCAGGAAATGGAATAGAAATTGGGAGGACAGTGATAAAAGGGTAGAGAGTTTTCATTGTCATATGACCTAGATCTAAAAACTTAATGTACAGCACAGTGACTAGATTTATTGCAATAGTATTTCTTGAACTTTGCCTAAAGATCTTAAGTATATTCTACATATACACAAATTATAACTATAAGAGGTGATACATACTCTAATTAGCTGGGATATGCTGATTATTTGATAATGCATAGATGAAGTATTATTGTATATTTTAAATTTATATGCTTTAAGAAGTTAGCTGTGCCTTAATAAACATGGGTATCCTTTGATAGACACTAACATATCATTGACATAGAAATCTCACGCACTGTTTTGGTTTTAAAAGGCATCAGAGGTCCAGCCTCATCAATATTCAATTTCTTTAGTCCAAATTTATCGTTTCTCACCTTGCAGCGCTTGAATGAAGCAGATGGCCAATCTGTGAACTAATTAATCACTGTAGTCAGGGTTGCAGTTTGTGTCTACTAGAGACCTAATAGAGGAAACAACACTGATTAGACTAAAACATGCCAAGTCAAGCTACAGTATGCAGAATTTACCTTGGTAAAGCTACAATTTTGGAGAAAGGAAGTGAGCACAGAACTGAAATGCGCATTCAAAGAGCAGTTTACTCTCTAGTCAGTTGTAACCCTCCAAAGGCAGGGGTTAGTTGAATAGTCATTATACATAAAAACCGGGTGATTACTCTGTTACTTTCTTAGCATTAGAGCAAGTTAGGGATGATCTGTCAATAAGTAGACATTTGGGAGACCAACATAATGACCTTAGGCAGTTCATTAAATGTCTTTGTGAAATGGTTCAAAGTTCAGTACATGGAAAAATCTTTATTATATTTGTTGTAATATACTCAGCCATCTTGTTACTTGGTGTTATGTATGTTTATTCAACTACACTAAATCCTTTTTATTACTATTCCATATTTATTGTAGACCATGATATTTTTCAATGAGGAAACCTTAGCAGAGGAGTTGATGGCAAATAATATGCATAATAAGTATGAATAAGAATTAAATTAGGTTTCAGATGGAGACCAAAAATACCTGACCAATAATTAGCAGGGGAAAATACTCTGCACAATTATTTAGCTGTGTTCCATATAGGATGGTATATCACAGAACTGTGTATCGCTATGTAGGTCAGAAGTTGGAAGTTATTTTTTCTAAAAAGATGGGAGATAATTGGGGTTCTGTAGGCCCTTGAGTCTCTGCTGCAATGTTGGAACTTTGACACAGTTGTAGTTATGTAGAAACTAGAGATGCCAGGTAAGGGAGCAGAAAATGCTCACTGGCAAGCAGCTCATGGTGTTGCAGTTTGCCAGAGTTGTGTTTATAGCAATTAATATCTGGTGATCACAACAGCTAATTTTCTCAGAGCAAAAGTTCTCTTTATTAGTTCTGTTTTGATCATATTAACTCGAAGTTTCTCAGATGATGGCAGGTGAATTACAGTGTACCTTTGAGGACTGCTGTCAATCAATGTGGATGTTATAAACTCCAAAATACTTCTTTAGCACCATGAATGTGCTGCATGAGAGTACTGCATGGTACCCATACCAGGCTGATTTTTTAAGGCCGTTTCCATATTTAAAGGCAAGGTGCCAAATTTGATAACCATCAGCTCTCAAAGGTAGGAAATTGAACAACACTCAATTTGTAAATAAAAGTTTGGGAACAGAAAACAATTTAAATAAAGCATTTCTTGACTGAGGATATTGAGTTCTATGCCAAAATTTACTGAGAAGAAGCAAATGTAACTTAGCTACCAACGCCTCCTGCTGGCTAGTTTGTGTCATCTTGATTCAAGTGAGAAGAGGGAATCCTAATTGAGAAAAAAATGGCCTTATGAAATCTGTGGTACATTTTCTTTGTTGTTAATTAATATGTGTTCTTTGACTGATGGAATGGTGGCCCTTGGTGCTATAAGAAAGCAGGCTGGGCAAGCATGATAAGAAAACCATAAAGCAATGGTCTTCTATAGCCTGTGTTTCAGTGCCATGATGAGTAAGCCAGTAGATAGCAGTCTTCTGTGGCCTCTGCTTTAGTTTCTGGCTCCAAGTGTCTGCCTTATGTTCTTGCCCTAAGTTCCATTAATGATGCTCTGTGATGTGGAAGCAAAAGCAAAATAAACAATTTCTTCATCAAGTTGCCTTTGGTGATGGTGTTTTCTCAGAGCAGTAGACACCCTAATGAAGGCACTCCTAGAAGAGGACTTGTAAATCAAATACTAAGATTGTTCTCAAGTACAATAATTAATTTTATTGATCAATTTGCTAAAAATGTAAGTTGTCTAGATATGTGGTCAAACATTATGGGTATGTCTGTGATAGTATTTTTGGATGAGATTAGAATTTAACTTTGTAGACTGAGTAGATTACTACCTTTATTGTGTTTTTATTGCTGTGATAAGACATTGTGTTAAGGCAACTTTAGGAGGAAGATTTTTGAGGGCCTATGGTTTCAGAGGGTATGTCCATGACAGGGTACAAAGCAGTAGGCAAGCAGTCATGGTGCTGGAGCAGAACTGAGAGGTCACATCCTTATCCAATTGTAGGAGGCAGAGAGAGAGCTAATTGGGAATAGTGCTAGTGTTTTGAAACCACAAAGCCCACATCTCTAGTAACACACCTCTTCCCACAGAGTCATGCCTCCCAATTCTTCCCAAACTGTTCTGCCAACTAGGGACCAAGCATTCAAATACATGTGTCTGGGGCTATTTATGGTCAAGCCAACACAAGTATCTTCTCCAGTAGGCCTTCCTAAATCCATAGGTAACATAGGTAATTACAGAAGCTCCTTCTGAAGAAGAATCTCTGTTGCCTGCAGTGCCCTTGATTGTGATATCTGTTCTTTTCCTGTTGTCCCACTCTACTAAGATGTTATTGCTTCTAGATTGCCAACTGTTAGCCTTGGAAGCTAAAATGTGCCATTGGCTCTCTTGGTTCTTTGGCCTGGTTCTAGCTCATCAACATTTATCACTCACTTTTTGGATTTTGGGATTTACCAACTTCTGCAGTTTCATAATCTGACTTTCAATCTCTCTCTCTCTCTCTCTCTCTCTCTCTCTCTCTCTCTCTCTCTCTCTCTCTCTCTCTCTCTCACACACACACACACACACACACACACACACACACACACCGGACTACAATAATTTATTAGTTAAATCTGTGAGGTTTTTGTTCCTAATGCAATCTTGGACTTATTTAAGCACATCTCCCTACCCATTTTTAAAAAACATGTGATTTGAATCCAGTACCTGAACTTTTAGTTTACTAATATGTGGATCTAATTAACCTGTACTATTAAAGCCCTTACCATTACGCTCATACGGATATTGAAATGAATTTTGCTTTGCTTCTGAGAAAACTCATATTAAATCAGTAGCATGCTTTTGTTGCTAAGGCAATGCAAAAAGAATTGATCGTATTAAAATTAAGAATATATTCTCATCACAGCTTATAAAAAAGGAAACTGTGACATGCTGCTCAGAGTAACTGTTTCCATGCAAATATCTCTCCCACATTTGTTCACAAAAAGGCTCTCAGCAAGTAGAATTGATCTCATCACTCATTTATAAAGGATGCTGAAGATTATAGAAAATAGCAGGTGTTTTGGGAAAGAAAGCAACTGATTAACATACCCTACCCTCTGTATTTATTTAAAAATAACCTAAAGTATACACATAGCTAGATTAGAAGCGAAATGAAAATTGATGAGAATATATATATTCCTCTGTTTTTGCACTTGAATTCAGAGCCACAGGTATCTGCTTAAAAGTAACTAATTGTACCTACAGTTAGTTCTACAGAAAGGTGTGTGGCCAATGACCTAGCCAACTCACTAATTTTACAAGGGGAGAATTAGATTAATACCGAATTTTTGTTGTAAAATTTTTTCTCTTTATCTTGATTAGTTGCAAAAATTACTTGAAGCATGACCAGGTCTTTTTCGCTATGATTTGGCCATGATTTCTGAGTTAGTCCTGCGCAACAGCTTAGCATACCTGTGTTAAAAGCTAGAGCATTTCAAATGTGCCCTACAAAGGAAATCCTTTTTAGACTCAGACCTAGCTGAAGCATATCTGGCTTCATTCTCTCATGAAATGAGTATAACTAATTAGAATAGCGAGCACGTTAGCTTTTATTACAAGAGTGTGTTAATGCAGTTGCTTTAGTTTGCCATTATTCCTTAATAAGATACAATAAAATCACCATAATGCATGTAAACAACTCTCCTCTCTGGGATAAAAATGGATTAATGACATATTTCGTATTTATAGAAATAAACACCATTTAGCAGCCATTCCTCTAGGGAGATTTTTCTTTACCAGTAACCAGGTATTTATTTTAGACCTGAAAAACATAGTTAATAATACTGAAGGGTTATTAGTGCAATAGGATACTTATGATCCTGTACAATGGAGAAGGCAGGTTCATTTAAAAGATTCATAAAGGAAATTTGCATATTTATATGAACTGATGGCTTTCTATCTTTCAGGATTTAGGGTTATTTTCAAGTATGTATTTCCTTGCTGATTTGGATCCAAGAAAGGAGATAATGAAATTGGCATTTCTGAATTGAAAAATCCAAATTCTTCTTTAATAACAGTGTTTTGAACAGCAAAACAGGAAACTCACAAGTAGTAAGAAAGTACTAACAGCTTAATTAACTTTGTGTTAAAACTCATATATAAGTAGATCATCATAACACAGGTGAATCTTCTGTTTGTGTGTCCCTTTGCTTTAGACTCATGAGGAGTTAGGCTGTATCCTTCACAGTGGTCTGGAAAGACTGTAGTGGAAGTTTTGGTGATGCTATGTAAACATGTTTTTGTTTTGATATCAACATGAAGGATGTGAAACTGCCTTCAACCTTGTGAGAGGATAAGGCAGTCTTTGTCAGTTGGAAAGTGCCTCATGTGGGAGGCACAGTCAAAAAATATCTTTGTACAGACTCTAAGACTCTGAGAGGGTAGAAATAAGAGGAGAGAGAGAGAGACAGACAGACAGACAGACAGACAGAGACAGAGAGAGACACACACAGAGAAAGAGAATGTGAGCACTTTGAGACTATCCTAGAAACACTCCAGAGAACACTTCTAAGATACTGCTGGTCCCTGTTTTTGCTCCTGCTGCTGGTGATTCCTGTTGTTGGATTTGCTGTTGCTTTGCTGGACTGATGGAATCCTGATGATAAAGAGTGGAATAGCCCCCAGGGAACTAGTCTAACAAGGTCTATATCCCCTCCCTGTTTTTACTAACCTTCTTTCTCTCCTACCTAGGGTAGTTGGCTTAGAAAGGAAGCAGAGGCATTAAGAAACCCCAAATAAAGTAAGTTAAAAAATCAAAGCCTAGAGGTGGTGTCTGATGTGGGGCATCAAAATGTTAAATGTATTTTTATAAAAATGTGTTTTGTTTCTCAATTTCTCTCTTAAGCCAGCTATTATACAAACAATTGAGAAATTTTAATATTATTTTAACAAGCTTCACAGCACAGGAACTGAGCAGTTATTAACCTATTCATAACCACCCACGCTAATTTGTTTTCTTCGAGGGTTCATCCCAGAGATACTTGCACTTTATAGCTTTCCTCATTCCAGCTCCTTTCTCCTGATGTCACCTGGACAAAGCAAGTCCAGGATAGCCACGGCTACACAGAGAAACCCTGTCTGGAAAAACCACTCTCCTGTGTGGCTTAATCCCTTACTTCTTCTTTTAACTCCTCCTCCCCTTGCTGGCAGGAAGTCCAGCCCTATTTTTTTCCCCTGCTCAGTGATTGACTACAAGCTGCTTTTTAATTGGCATATCAAGGGACAATTGGGGAGCAGAGTTTATACAACATTGAGAGACAGGAGATTCTAAGAACAAGGATTGCGACTAGATATGAGAGTGAGGTAAAGAAACCAGCATTTGAATTATACAATAACCTTATGCCTACAGAAGACCTTCTCACATATTGATGTTCCTTTGCCCAACTCTTAATTTTTGAATAAGAATGACTGTGTTTAGTTTACAGTATGTAGAGAAATATGTTATAGCCCTATTGCCAGATTCCGACAACAAACAGGCACAGCCCAGCATTAGGATCCTATTGCTGTTGTCACAAATGCCTGTGTAGCAGTAGAATCACTGGACATTATGGAAATTCTGTTTGTGTTGTTGAAAATTTTTTCATTTTAAATTATTTTTATTAATTTCTTTATACGTATTATATTTTGATCAAGACTTCTTTGAGAATTTTGTAGAAGCTGGGTGTGGTGGCAAATGCCTATAATCTCAGGACTCGGGGATGCAGAGGCTAGCTTGGCTTACAAAGCAAATCCAGGATAGCCACAGCTACACAGAGAAACCCTGTCTTGAAAAACCATTTTGTAGAATGTATGTTGATAATTTCTACCCCTCTCCCCTTCCAGATCCATCTCATTACCTACTCGCCTGACTTTGAGCCCTTTCTCTTTTTTTTCACGAACATCAAGTCCATATATTCTTATGTGTGTGGTCTTCCTCAGGTTATGGCTATCCCACCAAAGATGGCTTTCTTAGAGATTATTGTCTCCCCCTTCACCAGAAGTTGTCACTCGCTAACAGATACTTAGCTCTGGGTGGGAATTCATGTCCAAATTCCCTCTCCATGCTAGGATTTGGTCTAACTTGAGCTTGAATAGGTTTTATGCTTGTTGTCACAACCACTATGAGTTCACATGGGCAGTTACACTATCATGGGAGTGATGGATCTCTTCTTGATTGAAGTACCCTTCACAAGATGAAACCATGTGAGGCAACATTAATGGGCCCAGAATCTATGGCTATATATGTCACAGGTCCTAGAGGAGAGCCTGCTATTATTGTACAAAAGACATGTAGTATTAAATCAAATCCTAATTATGTCCATATGACCATAGGTTGATACATCTCTTCACTCTCATCAAAGAAGTTTTATTGGCAGTGGATGGTGATTAACACAGAGACCCACAACTTGCCAATGCTCAGAGAAAAAGAGACTGGAGTTCTCAACCTTCAGTGCATCCCAACCCCAAGACTTAGAAATCATTGCAGAAGACTAGGTTAAAAGAGTGTAAGAGACACAGGCAGTAGATGACCACAGTGCTTTTAAGGTGTCTTGAGAAACCTCCATGTCATTTATATCAATGCTGAGTTGGCTTTATATTCCCACCAAAATTGCCAAAGAGTTGCCCCTTTCAGCACTCTTCTCAACAGTTATATTTTTGACAAAATAAATTTCTGGACTGAGATGTTATACCATTGTGATTTTGACTTGTGTTTTCTTGGTGGTTGGTGAGATTGTGAATCTTTACGTATGTTTGTTCACTACTATATGTTTAGAGAGGCCCATGGTTCTTTAGCTGGTTTGAAAACTGTGTTTGTTTTTATGATGTGCAGCTTTATAGATTCTTTATGCATTCTGGATAAAAATTATTTGGCTAGTGAATGGTTTGCAGATCTTTTCTTATATTCATTAATTTTAGTTCTTTTGATCATTTTTTTTTTCTGCACAGGAGCTTCTTGATTGACTCCCAATAGTCTACTTTTAAGTTTTATTTTTTGCCTATAGTTGTGGGTCCTATCTGAAAAATCATTGTCCCATCAATGGCTTAAAAAGTTTCTTCTGAGTATTCCCCAAGTAAATTTATAGGTTCGGGTTAAACATTTGGGATTTTGGTGTACATGGAGTAGATTTGTGGGTGGTGGGAAAGTAAGAGATCTAGTTATATTCTTCTGCATATATACTTATACTCAACTTTGCCAGTAATACTTAATGAACAGATTACTTTTTTAGCCACATTATATTATTGATACTTTGTTAAAAGTTAGTTGACTATTTGAATATGGACTAATTTCTGAGTTTGGTATTGTGTTTATTAACTAATGTGTCTATTTTATTGCCAGTAGTCAAGAAATATTTTGTTTGTTTTCTTTTAGTATTCTGTGTCTTTTAGGGTTCAACATGACTTGTAGATTTATTACTTTTATTTTTTAGAAGAATGTCATTGATATTTTGATGGGAAATTATGGTGAATATATCAATTGCTTTAGGGGATAACGTGTATTTTCAGTATTAATTCTTGCTGTACACAAAAGGTATATATTTTTATTTTCTGTGTATGTGCATTATGATGCTATAATTTATTTTGCCAGCATTTTAATTAAAAGTCCTAAGTGGTTTTATTACTTCTATAAATAGCAATATTTTCTGATGTTTTAAAACAAGTTATTTGTTGGTGTATAAAAACACTACAGTTGGGACATAGAGGTGACTCAGTGGATAAAGTACTCCTTTATCCAACTTGATGACATGAGTTTGATCGCTGGGATCCACTTGATAGAATGAGAGAACTGACTCCCACAAGTTATTCTTTGACTTTCACAAGTGCTCTTTGGCAAGCACTCAGCTACACATATACCTGAGCACACATACACAAAATAAACTGTGATAATTTTAAAAATGCTGTTATTACTCATATATATTTTTTGACATGTTTACAAGGTCACCTTATTCAGACTAGGAAGTGGCCAGCACAATTTCATTATTTACAACAGGATCTGGGAACACTTGAGGAAATTACAGACCATTTAATTTTGATTCCATTGTGGATGGCATTTTAGGAAGGATTTTAGGAGATTAAATGGATAACTCTGAGAAAAACACAACTTGATTAAGGATAGCCAATGCCGTCTCTATTATGAAAGTCATTCTTCAACAATTTTGTTCACTTTTTTAGGGAAGTAAATACCAAGAAAAGCAAATGAAGGCTTTAAAATTCTCTACTTTAAATTTCCAGGAAATATTTGTTAAAAATATTGCTTAATGAATTCACATACACAAAGAAGCTGCTCTTTAAAACTGGAGAAAATTTGAGGACAAAGAGTAATTGTGTATTAGATTTATTTTAAAATGAAAAGGAATCCAGGAGATACATCACACAATCAGAAGAGTTTTACTGAAACAAATCTCCATTGTACCCATCAGGAGCATCAACTCTATATGTTTCTGTGCATTTATTATGTGGACATTTTCTATAAATAAAGGAAAAAAGGAAATCCACAACTTTCAAAACTGAATTGGTTAATAAAAATAATACCTAATAATACTGAAGTCCATAGAGAAGTAAGCAATGAAAAGACTGGAACATAGACATAAGGGCACATAAGCGCCAGCTCAACTCCTCCATGTTCAGTGAGTTGTATGGGTATTGTGCTCGGCAGTAGGGGCCTCACTGCCAGTTTGTGGAACGCAATCCTTTGTCTTAGGAAGAGTTTGGGTTGTTTGGGGGATTTCCATGGGATTCTATTGGCCAACTTAATTGAATCCAATCTAGTCCCACCACTGGAATACATACCTAGTTATGAGAGATGGACAGTTGAAACTCATATCCCCTATAACTAGGAATCCACATTAAGAAGACCTTGATCTATTCCAGCCAACTTCCCCTGTACTAGGTTTCCACATCACCCTGAAAAACTCCAAATTCCAGCTGTCTTTGTCCTCACTCTTTCTCTACCCTGTCTTCTCCCTCAACTTATCTCCCCTTCTCACATTCTCACCCACAGCCAGTCTGCTCCTTGAATTTATTCTATTTCCTCCTCCCAAGAAGATCCCTCTGACATTCCTAGACCTATCCCTTCTGGGTCCAATGATTGTGGCTTACCATTTCTTTAAGAGCTAATACCCTTATAAGTGAATACATGCTATGTTTGTCTTTCAGGGTCTGGGTTACCTCACTCAAGATTGTTTATTCTAGTTCCATCAATTTGTCTGTACATTTCATGATGTCATTTTATTAAAACAGATAAATAATACTCCCTTGGATAAATGTACCATATTTTCTTTATTCATTCTTTGGTTTGAAGGACATCTAGATTGTCTCCAGTTTCTGGCTATTATAAATAAAGTAGCAATAAACATGGTTGAGCAAGTTTGCTTGTGGTAGGATGGAGCATCCTTTGGGTATATGCCCAGGAATAGTATAGCAGGATACTGAAGTATATCAATTCTTAACATTCTGAGGAACTGCCATATTGATATCCTCAGTGGATGTATTAATTTTTCACTTCCATGAGCAATGGAAGGGTGTTCCCCTTGCTCCACATTCTTGTCAGCATGAGCTATCACTTGTGTTACTTATCTAAGCCATTTTGACAGATGTGAGATGGAATCTCAGAGTCTTTTTAATTTGTATTTCCCTGATGGCTAAGACTGCTGGGCACTTAAGTTTTTCTCAGCCATTTGAGATTACTCTATTGAGAATTTTCTGCTTGGATATGAACCTTATTTTTTAGTTGGATTATTTGGTTTGTTGAAATCTAATTTCTTGAGTTCTTTATATATTTTTAATATTATTCCTCTGTTAGATATGGGGTTAGGAAAAAGTATTTTCCCACTCCAGAGGCTCTGCTTTGTTGTCACAATTCCTCCAGTATGACAAACGTTATACAGAACTCAAGGCAAAGACCCCTACGCAAGGGAGAGAGCCTCCTGAAATGGATCTGATGTTCCTGCCAGGAGTAACTAACTGCATTTTGTCTTCTCACTCATTTGTTTTGGAATACCCTGTCTTGGTTTTTGTTCTGACCTACTATCATATCAAGAACTTTACAAATGTAAGTGTGTTGCTAGGAAACCCCCAACTTGGGACTGCAGCCAAGGGTCAGTCAGTCTGTTTTACCACCAAGTTTCATTCCACTAGTTAATAAAAACATGGGTAAGGATTAACCATAGTTTATATTATGACTTACAAATAAAATGTTTGAGAAAGCTCCAGATAGTGATGGGAAAGCTAAGAAAAAATAAGCTGTCTTGACTCACAGATGTTTGACATAATGAGAAAACATTGACCTTTGATAAAGAGGGCACATGCACTGATACCGATCTAATGACTTATAAATGATTATCCAAGATTGATGACAACATTATTACTCTACATCCTGTATTTTGAATTGTATGAAAAAAAATGTAACCAAAAAAGAACACCCCTCGCTTCAAAAATGTATAAAAACCTGGGTTACTAGTCTGCAAAATACACTCAGATTCAAATAGCACCTCTGGGTTTGTCTTTGTCACTTGCCTATCTCTGCCCACCAATGCTTGGAGAACCCATGTTCCCAAGGACCTGTACCTGACTGAGATGGTCTGTGGCACTTTGTCAAAATGATGTTGTTATATGCCTTATTTTTAGTTTCATGAGATTCCATTTATTGTTTTTCTTAATGTCTGCTCTGTTTGGAAAGTTATCTACTGCACAAATGATTTCAAGGCTATTTCTCACGTTTTCTTCTATGAGGTACGCTGTATCTGGTTTTATGTTGAGATATTTGATCATTTAGGCTTGAATTTTGTGCAGGGTGATAAATATAGATCTATTTGAATTTTTCTATATGCAGACATCAAGTTTGAGCTGCACAATTTGTTGAAGATTTTTTTCCCAGTGTGAATTTCTCACTTCTTAATAAAAAATCAGGTATCCATATGTGTGTGGATTTGTGTCTCAGTCTTCAATAAGTTCCACTGGTCACTGTGTATGCTTTTAGCCAATACCATGCAGGGTATTTTTAAAAATTATTACTATAGCTCTGTAGTACAACATAAAATTAAGGATGGCAATACCTTCAGTGGTTCTTTCATTGTTCAGGATTATTTTAGTTATCCTATTTTTTTCCATATGAAGCTGAGAATTATCCTTTCACTGTCTTTACCAAGTTGTATTGAAATTTTGATGGATATTTATTAATTCTGTGGATTGCTTTTCATAAGATGCCTGTCTTAATCCTACTGATCCATGAGAATGGGGGAACTTTGATCTTTCATGTTTTCTTCAACTTCTTTCTTTATAGATTTGAAGTTTTTGTCAAACACAAGTCTTTCATTTGCTTGATTAGATTTACCTTAGGAAACTTTATATTCTTTTGGGCAATTATGAAAGTATTGCTTTTTTGATTTCTTTCTCAGCCTGTTTCTCATTTGTATATGTGAGGACTACTAATTTTTGTTGAGTTACTCTTGTATCCTGCTACTTTGCTAAAGGTGTTTATCACTTATAGGAGTTCTTTGGTGGAATTTTTGTATACTTTTATATACTATTATATAATTTGCAAGTGCCAGTACATAGTTCTTTCTTTCAAATTTGTATCCTTTGATCTCCTTCAGTTGTCTTACTGCTAAAACTTCAAGTACTATATTGAATTGTATGGAGAGAATAGGTTTCTTTTTCTTCAGATTTTAGTGAAATTGCTTTGAGTTTCTCTATATTTAATTTGATATTGGCTATAAGATTGATGAAAATACCTTTATTATGTTGAGGTATGTCCCTCATATGTATAATCTCTCCAGGGCTTTTATCTTGAAGCAGTGTTGAATTTTGTCAAAGGCCTTTTCTGCATCTAATGAGATGATCATGTGGCTTTTTTCAGTGTGGTTATATGGTTGAATACATTACTCATATTTGTATATTGAATCATCCCTGAATCTCTTGAATAAAGTCTACTTAATCATAGTGGATGATCTTCCTGATATGTTCTTGGATCTGGTTTGTAAGCATTTTATTGAGTAATTTCATCAATGTTCAGGGAGTTGGTCTGCAATTCTCTTTCTTTTCTGAGTCTTTAAGGGTTTGTGTATCAGGGTACCTGTGGCTTCATAAAACGAGTTGGGCAATGCTCCTCCTGTCTCTATTTTATGGAATAGTTTGAGAAGTATTAGTATTAGCTCTTCCTTGAAAGTCTGGTAGAATTCTGTGCTGAAACCATCTGACCCTGGGCTCGCTCTTTTTTTCTTTCTTTCTTTCTTTCTTTCTTTCTTTCTTTCTTTCTTTCTTTCTTTCTTGGCTGGGAGAATTTTAATGATGGCTTCTTTAGGCATTATAGGGCTATTTAAATTGTTTATATGTTTTTGATTTAGTTTTCATAAGTGATATCTATCAATAAAATTGTTCATTTCCTTTAGATTTTCCAATATGGCGAAGAACAGGTTTTTGAAGCATGACTAATTCTTTGGATTTCCTTCTTGTCTGTTGTTATGCCCCTCTTTTCATTTATGATTTTGTTAATATCCTATTCTCTCTCTACCTTTTAGATAGTTTGGATAAGTGTTTGTTTATCTTGTTGATATTTTCAATGTACCAACTCTTAGTTTCATTGATTCTGTGTATTGTTCTCTTTGTTTCTATTTATTTGTTTCAGTTCAGAGTTTGGTTATTTCCTGAGGTGAACGTTTCTGCTTTCTTTGAAGACTCACTTGTGTCACCTGGTGTTTTCTGGGAGACGTCTTGTAAGAAGACACATGATATTTCTCTGGAGGATGTTTTGTGTGGGGGTATGTGATATTTGCTGGGAGCAGGCATGAGAGGGCATGCAATGTTTGGAAGGAGTAAAAGCAATCTCATGGAAAGTAGGACAATATTTTTTGTATTTCTGTTCTGCTATGCTCTGCAACTCTGCTGGTTGATTGGTCTTCTGTGGTCTTCACTTCACAGAGAGAAACATTCCAGAGAACTTCTGTGTTACTCTGGCTGATTCTGGCCTCTTCCTCTGACTCATGCCAATTCAGTGGAGCCTTGCTATCTTGTTTCTGCTGGACCGTGCCACTGGTATCGATTCCTGTTGCTGCTGGTATTGGCTATGGGACTAGATTGCTGGTATCATGATAATGCAGAGTGGAATTGTCCCAAGTAACTACATCTAAACAGGTCAACAACTCTTTTTCTCCTATTACCATTCTTTCTCCCCTTCCTCTGGTTGATGTGTTAAAAGTGAGGTTGAAGTGTTTAACATGTCTAAATTAAGTAGGTGTTGAAAACCTAAGCCTAAAATTTCCTTTGGTCTATTCTTCTTGGGTGTAGTTACTTATTTTTGATTTAGAGCTTTCAGTTGTGTTGTTACATTCCTGATATAAGATCTCTTCGTGTGTGTGTGTGTGTGTGTGTGTGTGTGTAAAATGTAGGTGCTCAGTATTATGAACTTTCCTCTTAGCACTACTTTCACTGTGTCCCATAATTTTAGTTGTGCTCTGTAGTCATTTTTGTTGAATTTTAGAAAGAAACTAATTTCTTTCTTTCTGTCTTGACTCATTTTTCATTGAGTGGAGGTGCTCAGTTTCCATGAGTTTGTAAGCTTTTTGCTGTTTTTGCTTTATTGAAATCCAACTTTACTCAATGGACAGGACATTCTCCACAGTTGAGTGGAGAGTGGGGTCTGACTTTCATATGAACTCTGGTACCCCATATTTGACCACATCCCCTGGATGGGGAGACCTGGTGGCACTCAGAGGAAGGATAGCAGGCTACAAAGAAGAGACCTGATACCCTATGAGCATATACAGGGGGAGGAGGTCCCCTCAGTCAGAGTCATAGGGGAGGGGAGTAAGGGGAAAATGGGAGGGAGGGAGGAATGGGAGGATACAAGGGATGGTATAACAATTGAGATGTAATATGAATAAATTAATAAAATATATTAAAAAAGAAATCCAACTTTAATTCATGATACTCTGATAGGATGTAGGAAGTTATTTAAATTATATTATATTTTTTGAGACCTGTTTTATGTCCTAAAATGTGGTCATTTTTGGAGAAACTTCCATGAGGTGCAGAGTAGAAGGTGTTTTTTATTTTATTTTATTTTTGTCTTCAGGTGAAATGTTATACAAGTATCTTTTAGGTCTGCTAGATCCAGTAACCCACTGTTTTGTTTTTGTCTGGATGATTTGTCTATTGGTGAGAGTCAGGTGTTGAATTCTCCCACTATCAGTGTGTGAGAGTCAGTATGTGATTTAAGCTGTAGTAGTGATTCTTTCACAAACTTGGGTGACATATGTTTGGTGCATAGATGTTAAGAACTGAACTGCCATCTTGATAGATTTTTCATTTGATTATTTAATGTTGATTTGTTTTTAAATACATTTTTGTATTAAAAAGGCTATACCAGTCTGTTTCTTAGG
Organism: Acomys russatus; assembly: GCF_903995435.1. Classification (NCBI taxonomy): domain Eukaryota; kingdom Metazoa; phylum Chordata; class Mammalia; order Rodentia; family Muridae; genus Acomys; species Acomys russatus. Next base: position 41,162,143 of record NC_067142.1, on the reverse strand, counting down.
TCTATTTGCTTAGAATATTTTTTAACCCTTCATCTTGAGGTAATGTTTATCTTTGGGTCATATTTCTTAGATGCAGCAGAAAGATGTATCGTGTTTTGGCATCCATTTTGTTAGTCTGTGTCTTTTTATTGCAGAATTGAAACTATTGGCCTTGAAAGATACCAATGGCCAAAGATTGCTGATTCCTGTCATTTTGTTGTTGTCATGGTGGTCTTGGTGTTAGTGGTGTGTGTATGCGTGAGAGTGAGGGGGAGGGAGAGAGGGAGAGGTTCCCTTCTTTTGATTTTACTGGTAGAAGATTATTTTCTATGTTTTTATTTATGTAGTTAACCTCTGTTTTGTTGGATTTTTTTCTTCTGGCACCTATTGTAAGTTTGGATTTTTTATAGATATTGTTTAAGTTTGACTTTATTATGGAATATATTTTTCTCCACCTATGGTGGCTGAGTGTTTTTCTGGATTTAATATTCTAGGCTGGCATCTATGGTCTCTTAGTTTGCATCCTGTCCTTCCAGGCACTTCTGGCTTTTACATCTACATTGAAAAGTCAATAATTTTAACAGTCTGTTTTTATATGTTACTTGGCCTTTTCCTATGCAGATTTTAATATATTTTTTTCTTTATGTTTAGTGCTTTGATTATTATGTTGTGAGTGAACTTTCTTTTCTGGTCAATCTACTTAGTGTTGTGTATGCTTCTTGTACTTTTATAAGTATGTCCTTCTTTGTGTTGGAAATTTTTCTTCTATGATTTTCTTAAAAAATTCTTCTGGAGCTTTGATCTGGAGATTTTTTTCTTTTTCTATTCCTATTATTCTTAGGTTTAGCATTTTCATAGTGTCCATGATTTCCTAGATGTTTTTTTGTGAGGAGATATTAGATTTAACATTTTCTTTGGTTGATGTATCCATTTCTTATCACATCTGCAATGCCTGAGAATCTCTCTTCCATCTCTTGTATTCTGTTGATGAAGCTTGCCTCTGTAGTTCTGTTCAATTCCTAAAGTTTTCATTTCCAGTATTACATTTTGTGTTTTCTTTATTGTTTCTATTTCCATTTTCAGGTCTTGAGTCATTTTCTTCATTTCCTTTAACTGTCTGCGTTCTCTCCTCTTGGCCCCACCCCCTCTCTGTCTTTCAGGTATTAATTATTTTCTCCAATTCTTTGTATTTTACTGGGTTTCTATAAGGCATTTATCCTTTTCTCTTTAAGGACCTTTATAATCTTCACATAGTTGGTTTTAAAATATTTTTCTTTTGATTCAGATACTTTGAAATATTCAGGGCCTACTGTGGTATGGGCTGTAGTGGAGACCTACAGTTCTTGATGTTGTTGATTGTGCCTTTATGCTGGCATCTAGGCATTAGGGTTTGGGATGACTAAATTTCTGGTAGTTGATTTCTGAACTTGTGTTTGTTGGGTGTGTGTTTCCCCTGCCCTTGGTCTCTATTTCCTTTCTTGGTTTTATGAGAGCATGATGGATGTGTGCTGCCTGCTTTTCTGAACTTCTCATCTGATATGGTCCTAGGGAATGCCTGGTGACATTAGAGGCTTGGAATACTGGAATGAGTTAGGGGAAGGAAGTTTGAAGGAGAAGATTTTCATGATCCCTTGGTTTGGGCATAGAGAGGAGAGGGAGACCACAGCAAATTTTCTGCTCCAGATCTGGGGATGAAACTGAGGGGAGAGGGTTGGATTTTCATAGCTGTAGGATCTATGTGGATCTGACTTCAACCTACTTGTTGCCCTGGGAGGAGCACAACTTAGGTTATTAGAGGGTGCCTGTTGGACTTGGGGTCTGAGACAAAGCAGTAAGTAGGGGGGAGTAAGGTTTAAAAGGAAGATCTGTAGGCTCCAAAGGAGATGAGAGCAAATGGGCGTCGAAGATGCAGGTTGTTCTGCTATAGAGCTGGGGATGAGACTGGGGAACTGGAACCGGAGGACAGAGAGCCGTTTTTATTTTTTATTCATTCACATATCTTATTGGATACAGATAAAGTTAAATTATTTTTTTTGATTGTGGTTTCATTTTGCTAGGTCATATTCAACTGTAAATTTATCCATTTTTAAGGATTTTCCAGATGAATGAAATAATGGTTTTTAAGTATGTTCTTATGATTTTTCTCCATGTTATTGATATTTGTTGTGATTTATCCCTTTTCGTAATGAATTTCATTTATTTGTGTCTTCTTTATTCCTTTAGATTTATTTGACTAAGGGTTTGGCAGTCTTTTTTTTTTCCAAAGAATCGACTCTGTTTCATTAATTTAAGGAAACCTTTATTATAACTTATTCAGATTACATCTCAATTTTTATCCCCTCACTTATATCTTCCAGTTCTCATTAATTTTTTAAAATATATTTTTTACTTCAATTTCATGAACTGCTGTGATCTTAATTATGTCTCCCTGTGTACTGTTTTTGTTTGTTTCTAGTTTATCCAAGGCTTGAAGATATATTACCAAGCTATTTGAGTTCTCTGTGACATCTTAAATTCAGAATCTTAGAAGTATAAATTTCACTTTTTTTCAGTTTACCTAAGTTTTGTCAATTTTTTTTTATTTTTAACTTTGGAAATTGGTGCTTTTTTCTGATATATATTTCTATCCTTGTACTAATTTTAAGTTTATTTTTACTTTCATAACTTGATGAGGCACATTATTAGTGATTTTTTTTGATATATGAACATGTTACTATAATGGCAGTTAACATTTTTAGTTTTTGTGTTGTGCTTTTCACTTGCTTCTAACCTGTTATTTCTCCATTTTCTTCACTTAACTTCTCTTATTGACACCACATTGTTCACATTTCTTGACTTTTAAACTTTCAATTATTTTTAAATCAATATATAGCTTATCTGTTGAAATATGAGAAGATATTATTGTAATTTTTTGTATCAACTGTGAATTGTTTTGGGGCTACTGTAATCGCCTTGGGAAATGCTATGAGTTTTGATGAAAAGAATATGCATTATGTTGCTGCTGGATGCAATGTTCTAAAAATATTTCTTAGATGTATTTGTTGTCTTTACTGTGGCTCATTTTAGATATTTCTTTATTTAGCTCTCTAATTAGATATTTTTACTGAGAGAAGTAGTGTGTTGTAGTTGCTATTTATTATTGAATTAAAGTTTCTTTCTTAGATGTGATGATATTTGCTTTGTATAGTTGGATGGTTCTATGGGTGCTTATGTATTTATTTATAGCTATTGCATCTTATTACTGAATCTGTTCTCTTACCAGTATATATTGACTTTTTAGTCTAATTTATATGATGAGTATAGGTACTAATTATGTCTTTGATTTTTAATTGCATAACACATATTTTTCCCATTTTACCACTTTTGTTTATTCCTATATTTACTAAGAAAGTGAGTTTCATCTGCATTCGACCTTTTCTTTTTTGATCCATCAAGAATATGTCTTTTGATTGATGGATTTAATCCATTTTAATTCAGGACCTTTTATTGTAAGGTATGAATTTACATCTTTCATTTTTTTCTCTGTGTTTATTTTCACTTTCATAGTTTGGCTACTTTTTCCAGTATTTTTGAGAACTTGTAGTTTTATGTTGAGTTCATTCTAGAGAAGCTTGTAGTATAGTCTCTTGGTGATTTCAGTCTTTGATCATTATCAGAAGTGTTTTTGAGTGTGTCACTAATCAAGGACATGTCAATTCATGAAGTAAATTTATGAGTAACCATAGGTAGCATCAAGAATTGTGACATGGAAGCCACAATTCTTTTTTCCATGGATCTTGAAATGGATGTGGGTTATTTCTGGTGGTATGTCATCAGCTCCCACAGTTTTTGAGGCACAATATAGTACAGGCTTTCTCCTGAATGAACACACATGATCTGGTTTCTGTTGTTCTGGCAATCACAGACTTAAGGTTAAATTCACAAAGGAGGTTGTATTAATTCCCTCATTTCTAAAACAAAATAACTGATGAAACAACTTTAAAAATAATTCATTTTGGTTTCCTATCAAGAGGAATTCAAAGATAGTGGAAGGAGCTTGGAATAGCTGGACATGGTCCTACCCCAGTCAGGAGGAAGACACTGCTAAATCCTTGTGTAGGACACATTTCTTGTTTCTATGCAACTCAGGACTCAAGCTAAAGTAAAGGTGTGGATCTTCCTACCCCAGTTAACCCAATATGAATAATCCTTCACAGATATACTCAGAGGCTAATCCTTCCTAGATATGCACCAGTGCTTGTCTTCCTGGTGATTACCGAGCCTGTGAAGCAGACAGGCAGTGTCAGTTGTCATGAGGCGCTTTTCTGGGTGCCAGAGATTGTGACACTCTTCTCACCTATTGAGGTTTGGTCTTGAGGTGTATTTTTAAAATTACTTTTGTTCTGATTTCTTATATCTCTTTCTCCCTTCTCCTCCCAGTCCCTTCCAACACCCCAATACCAACCAGGTAGGAGAGAAAGAAGGTTAGTGAGAGGAAGGAGTATAGTTTTCCTTAGCTACTTCCTGCAGTTTAGGGCCATTGGGTTCCTTGGGGCAAGTCCCATCCTCATTTCAGGCTTTCTCCAACTTCTTGTCAAACTGCATCAATAGCCACCAGGAGCAGCAGGGGGAATACCAGCAGCCTTCTTCTTTCTCAGGGCTGCAGTCTCTCTATCCCACCCCCCTCTCTCTCTGAGTCTGGCATTTATTCCCACTGGCAAAGACCACACCCCCACTCAAGGTAGTTCTCAGCTGATAAAGGTCACATGGCCTCTCATGAGGCAGTTATCAAATGTGGACAACCTGGATCAGCCGCCATATCCCACACTTGGGATTAAAACAAAAACATGTTTACATATAACCCAAAACTTTCACAATGGAGGTTGTTAGTGGCAAATACAAGCCATACTAAGGATTTTTTAAAAAAACCAATATCTGTGGTTTAAAGTTTATGGCATGTACACCTTCCAGTCTTGCAAGACAGAGTAAGATAAAACACGATGCTTGTGGTAATGATATTCATGTTCAGATATGTAAGCTTCTGGGAAGCCTTCTCTTAGATGCTACAAATTGCATGCAGATGCTAGTAGGGTTTAGTCTTTGGTCTTTGTGGTTCTGGGGCCAAGAAATATAATTTCAATATCATCAGGCTGTATAGGACACAGAAGAAAAACCTGTAGCATTGAGTACCATTGTCAAAGATGGAGCTTTCTAAGATCTTCAGGCACATATGGTTGGTACTAAGGTGTTTTTCATAAGCAGCTGAATTCCTGGGACCACCACCGGCAAAAGGAGATCTATCATATGTCATGCCAGATGAACACAGATTATACTGACAGGGTAAGTCCACTGGTATCCTATAGGTCTTGGCTGGGAGATTTCCACTCCTGACAGGTGGGCACCAATGAAAGCAGGACTTAACACAATCATTTCAATCCAGTGTTCTTATGTTAATGATGCAACCTGCAGGGCTAGTTCAGAGAGCAACTGGTGCTTGTAATTATGCAACCATGTCTTGAACCTACAGGTTACTGAGGTGTAGAGGAAGGGTTATTCTCAATGAACCAATGTTTAAGGCATCTGAAGGAATTAGGGGTCTTCTACTGACAATTATTTAAACCAATATGGTGTGTCTTGGTGGTAGTTGTAGTATCTTGGATTCTGTAGTCTGGGAGATAGCCAAAGTGAACTCCTTTGTTCCTCAGCCTCTCCTAAGACAGAGACCTCCTCAAACTGGATTTGAAGCTTGTAAAAACTGTGGAATTATCTGAAGTTAAGATGGGCAGCCTGCCACAGTGATTGGCCTGCTGCCACTTTGTCTGCAGTTGCAGCTTTCTCCTGGCCAGAAGCCAGAGTTGAACATAAAAATTGCTTTGTTCTTTTCTGTGGGTAGTTTCTCTAACCCTGGACACCTTTGGGGGTTGCTACCATAGTCTTAATGGATATAAGGATGTATTCAGAAGCTAGTTGACTTAGAGGAAAGTAATTTTGTTAATATTTTTAACATATGTAAAAACGTCTTTTCACTTAATACCTGGAGGACATTACTTTCCAGAACTATCATTCATTTTTAAGTTTACTTCTGAGAAAACTAAATGTTTATGATCAAGTAAGATAATTCAATATAAAGTAGATCTGACACTTTTGCACACAGTGGGAGAAAATGAAAAGCTACTTGGAAAGAGGGATGTGTTTATTTTATGTGCAGTTCTTAGCACAAGGCATATATATTTTAACATCTCACAAACCACATATCTTTCCTTTTTCAGAGATAATTTTTAATAGACTTTGATAGGCTCTACAATGCAGTTACATTTTGTAAAAGACTTAATGCACTTTTGCAATTTTCTATGTGTCTATTTCTAAAGAGAAGTTCATGAGAAGCATTGAATCTTAAAGGTGAGTTCCTTGGTTCTGTAGGAATTCTTTTGCATTTCAATCAAATGCAAACTGATTGAAGCACCTTCTCTAATAAAGATGCCAGACTGTGCACTTTCTGTTCCTTTCAAGCATGCAGCTTTGTCTTGCAGTAACTCCACTAAAAGCTTCCAGTTCAATGGATGAACTTCTCTTTTTACTTCACTAAGAAAAGGTCAAATTCTGATTCACCCTCCAATCACCTCTCACCATTTACAAGCACCCGTGATGCAGGGTGAGTTATTGGAAATCTTATTTTACCTTGAGATGCTGGAGTTAGTTCTTTCAAGGCTTCTAATCAGAGCTGGCACTTTCCTGTCCCTGCTGATTCTTTCGCTGCTGAAATCATTCTTCCTTTCTTCTTGAGTTTAAAGCTGCCTCTGAAGGGCCTTCCCTCTGAATTTTCATGTGTATTTACATGCTATCACTGTAACTCACTTTACAGTCCATTGATCTAGTGGATGTTGCTGATGGGTGCAGTGGTGAAAATGTGAAATAAATGGTTGCAAAATAGTGTGCGATGATGTGATCGAAGATAACCTTAGTACCTTGTTGACTGAGGATAAAATGATGCTGAAAATATTTTAAAATAGTGCCCCTGTAAAAGGGTTTATAAATACTTAATGTGCTAAAACTACCATTTTAAAATACTACAACTAGGAAAACTGTTACTTTACTGCATAACATACACATGCTGTGTTCCCACACAAATCATTATTATGTGTGTAAAGAATAGCCTTCTGAGGGGCCAGGTGTGGTGGCGCACGCCTTTAATCCCAGGATTTGGGAGGCAGAGGCAGGTGGATGGCTGTGAGTTCAAGGCCAACCTGGTCTACAAAGTGAGTCTAGGACAGCCAAGGCTACACAGAGAAACCCTGTCTCGAAAAACCAAAAGAAAAAAAATAGCCTTCTGTTCAAAAGTAGCTTTGGGGGACATATTGTTGAATGAAATATTTTATGAGTCCAGTGTTGTGACAGTTTAAACATTCATTTATTTGTCATTTAGGCAACAGTCATGCTAACAACAATTAGGACTTGTCGAAGTTGAGTGTAAAATATCTACTTTTAAGAAGCACTTTTTGGCCAGTTGGTAGTGTCACATGTTTTTAATCCCAGCACTCTGGAGGCAGAGGCAGGTGGATCTCTGAGTTCAAGGTCAGTCTGGTTTAGAGAGTAAGTTCCAGGTCAGCCAAGGCTACACAGAGAAACCCTGTCTCAAAATACCAAAAAAGGAAAAAAAAAATAAGAAAGAAAGAAAACAAAGCACTTATTATTCAGAGTAACTGGAGCACATGTCTGTATGTTTGCTGCTGACTAGCAACAGTTGTTTGCAGCTTTGGACATAATTATTGAGAAGCTTTATGGTTGCTTTTAGAAAATGAGCTTAATTTTCAGAATGAAACACTTTTAAAATGCCTGAACATCAGCATTAAATATTTGAGATGTGTGGTCAAAGATTTAAAGCAACATTCAGCTGTATTTAACTCTAAAACTATAAAGTCATTGTTAATATAAACAGTTTGTTTCTTTGGACTTTATCAGCAACTTTTCTCTCATGTACTCTCTATGGATTGTGACTTTTCCAGGAGGCAGGCATAACCCATGGCTCTGTCCTGTCACAGTTTTAACTGTGGCAAAGGACATACTTTGTTATCTCTTTCCCTCTTTTGGTTTCTTGTTATGTAACTGCTTCATGTTAACAAAGCAGATCTGTAGAAATGAAGGCAACTACGATGAAAAACATATTAATTGTGAACACTCTTTAAAAGGCCGCAGATCGTGTCCAGGAATGGCGAGGAGAGAACTTTGGCCAGCAAGGGGGCGCAGGAGGGCAAGAGAGAAAAGATGCGGGACAGAGGGACAGACGGGGGTAGGAAGGGAGACGCACACCACAGACAGCCACACACACATGCACACACATCACACAGACAGATACACACACACATCAGACCAGACACACACCGACAGACACACACAGACACACACACAACAGACACATACAGACAGACAGACACATACTACACACATACAGACATATACAGAAGCGGTAGGAAGTGATACACACACACAGACAACACACATACATACGACACACACACATACAACACACACAACCATACAGACGACATACACACACATACATACAAAAACACACATAGACATACACATACAACACACACATACACACACATACATACATACATACACACACATACACACATACAACTACCACATACTACATACAAACATACATACACACACACACATACAATACACACAAGACCACACATACTACCATACACACATACATACACACACATACACACATACATACACATACATACATACATACACACACATACATACACATACATACATACATACACACACATACACACACACATACATACATGCATACATACATACCTATTTGTATACACATACTACTTTTGTTATAGTGCAATCCCATAAATGAGTTGTTATTTTATGGGAAAAATCTAGAACACTGGAGTTCAATAGCCTGTCAAAGTCTTTTCTCCCAAAGAATGAGATGGTCTGATTTCTAAAGGGGTATTGTTGTTCAAATAAGACCTGCAGCTTTACACTCAATTGCCAAACAGTTAACAAGTAAAGGATAGTTAGGAGGTATTTGGTAGTTAAAGGGATACTACTGACACCTGAAGGTTTTGTTTCTAGTCCAGCTCTTCTACTCATTGGCTCATGTAGCTGTGGGATTCCTTTGAAGTTTCATCACTTCTAAATCAAAAGACTATATTTAGTGATGTGAAAATATTCCCCCAGCTGGATGCAAGGGAACATGTCCCAGTGGTGACAGAAATAAAAAGTGAGATTAAATGCAAACTCTCATGTAAGTTTTAAGTTTTAATTGAAAGTGAAGAGGTTGGATTCCTGTAAGATTCTGGAGTTCATTAGTCATAAAGATAGCACTGCCTTTATCTTCTTTCTCCTCCTCTTCTTACTATTTCTATTTTCATTCTTCATTGAAAATTGTTTCCTTACTGCATAAAAAAGACTTTTGTTGCACACATACATATGTATTATATACATGAGAATTTAGTACATTGCAGTGGCCAGTTTGTTATTGAGACATCATAACATGTTCCTGTACTTGGTGATTTTTATACCTGTGATAAAATGAAAAGAGAAGGGATGGGAATATTGGGTACATCATTAACAAGGGAGGAAAGGAACTCTGTGGGTAACATACTTTATATGGATGTAGGGTATGGAAATATGTCTTGCCCCAGGGGTCTCCATCTGTCCTTTCTTCCAAAGACTTTCTCCTACTTAAACTTAGGGCTACTTCAAGAAATACCTTGAAGGTAATTGAAAACTCCTGGCTCTATTTGCTGGAGGGATAGATATCCTTGGATAGCTCTTTTAATAGGGACAAGCTTTATGTGTAGACTATCTGACTACAATGATTTGAAAACTATGGGTGAACATCAGTCAACTCGGAAGCTATAGACGTCAAAGACAAATTTAATCATGTTAAACATACCCAGACAAAACGTTAAGAATAGAATGATTCTGACTACTGACTTAAAAGTGTGGAAGCCAGGCAAAATTAGGAATTTAAAAAATGTCTAATAGAAGGGTCCCATAGCTTTCAGTACTGAAAGTATGATGCCCTTGGCTTTTAAAACTGAACGTGATAAGTTTCTGAACTTTCATATGCTGTGCCAAGGTTAGTTTGGATGCTTCACTAGCAAGTGGAACTTGCAGCCACTACTTTTTATTTAACAGCTTAGCCACCACTGCCCCATTTTTTGTACATGTTCCAAGAAATGGGCGAATGGTTTGTTTCATTGTGGGCTCCTCTGTCTGAATTTGTCTTCCAGATAATGAAATACTTAACTATGGTTTAGCTATTAGGGGTAGGACAGTAATAGAACAGATTTTTTTTTTTTGAGATTTGTTTGGTTTTTAATTTTTTTTAATTACATATATTTACTTGGGGAGGAGAACAGATTTTTTAAGTGAGGAAAAGTGAAACATCTCACCTTAGCATTACTATTAACTCTTGTTTTTCAGCACTCTTGCTTTAGCAGTAGTAAAGTAGGTTGAGTTGGGACACTATATGTAGATCCAACTTTGAGGCATGGAAAAGTTATGTATTTCTTTTGAAAATATTTATGTACTTTTCATTTTAGGTATGTGGGTGTTTTGTTTGCATACATTTGTGTACCATGTGCATGCAGCATATTACATCCTCCCTAATTGGAATTACATACTGTTGTACCGGCCATGCTGGGAATTGAACTCGGTTTCCTTGTACGAACAGCTAGTGCTCTTAACCATGGAACAATCTCTCCAGCTCCATCATAGCTAATGTTAAACTACATAATGTTATAAGTACTGTTCTAAGCTAGACATTTAGACTTTACTCCTCTCGTGTGACTAGATCTTTGGACCTTTGATGTCTCTTCATTCATTCTTTAGAGTAGGGATTTTAATGGATTTTCTTCTGGCTCTAATGTGTGGCACTTAAAATCAGAATTGTAAAAATGCCCTGGTGTTAGTAAAGACTAAACAATTCAGTGTAGAATTATGTTCATTGCATTGCAGATACAAGTGAATATCCCCAAATGATATGCAAAAAGGCATGTAAAGATGTTAGATTACACAGGAAAATTGTCCATAAAACTATATTAAATTCACCATTTTCCAAATAATGAGGAAGATTTTATCTCTTTAAAAACCACATCTTTCTAAAGCAGCTGTGGGGGTTTGGCTTACATTATGTTACTCTGATATTTTTTAAATGAAATGTCAAATATAATTTAGTGCTTGAAGCATGAAGCAAGCCTGACTACACTCAGTTTGACAGCCTTGCTATATTTCTATTAAGCTCTCTATCCAGTGGATCAAATATTGTGGCTAGCACAGAAATGTATTAGGATATGTCTTTGGATGTATGTACACATGGGTTGTGGATTAATAATCACTGATAGTGTTTACTGGGTGCACTGTGTGGCATGTTACTTCCATGTCTCATCATTTGGAATACACTTAGGAACTGTAATGAAAGGTACTGTTTATTTTGATTTTGCACACGGGAGAGCTGACAGGGATTCTCTAAAAGTTACAGAGCCGAATAGAAAAGGATTTGAACCCAAGCAGCCTCACTCCAGAGCAGCACATAGTTATGTTACCTTGTAATTTCTAAAATGAAAACGAGACTCATTTGCTTGTGGATTGCTTCAGTTTTATTCTCAAGGTGACAGTTAGTATGACCCACCCTTGCCAGCCCTGTCCTGCTTGGAGAGAGAGGACTAATGAAGAATTCCTCATGACTCTGTGGAAAGCATAATAAAACTGAATGTCCCCATCCTGTGGTCCTGTTCCTTCCACCTAACTCTTGCTTCACTCTCCTAGTGATGGTGTAGATGACTCTGTGGCTATGTATGTGCCTTTCATACTCAAACAAGTTGTTTGAACATCAGACTATTTATGGAAGAGTGAAACATATACCCCATTCTCTATTTTCTGTTAATCTGTTTATTTTTGGTGAAGAAAATCAGTCCCGCTGTATTATAGTAAAAGCCTGTGTTATGATCTGACATTTCTCCTTCTTGATTTAGCCCACGTGACTATCAGCCAATGGATCTTTAATATATATGTTACATAGTCTAGTCGGTGGAATTCTGTTATAGTAGAACTAAATGAACCTACAATATCTATCTTTGTATAGTAATATTTATATTTATTTATAGTCTTATTTATTACTTTTGGATTCTTTTTGTTTGTAGCTTTGATAAAGGAATGTGCAAATTTTTATTGTTGTTAACAAAGTGAAGACTGTTTAAAAATTCACAAAATGGTTACAGCCACGTTCTATCAAGAACTCTCATTCAATGTAATACATTTATGATACACTTACACCTTAAAATCAATGCTTTTGTGTATTTATATATATATATATATATATATATATATATATATATATATATATATATATATATGCCACATCAAGCATATTTTGAACCTTACTTATTTGGTTAATAAATCAGTCTTGATTTATAGTAAAGAGTTGTATTTTATCTGACTATTTTTCCTTCTTACATCTATTGATTCTTTGGCTCCCTGACTGCCTAGAGTGTGTGCCTAAGAGACTGTTTTTAGAACATCTGACATAAAAAGCTGCTGAGTATGCCAGCAAGGAGCTAATGATTCGGCAGAAGTCCCTTGAATGATGAAGTCAGGCTTGCCAGTTGTGCTCACCTTGTGTGTTGACCTTGAGTAAGCTCAGAGTCGTGTACAGGCAATTTAGTGCTTGCCTGCTGAGTTCCAAGTACCCACCTTGCAGTGACCTCCTGAAACAGTAAACTTGGCCAGCACTGTGCCTTAGACTGACATTTAAGGAAAATGAGCTACAGTCATATGGGAGAGCAAGTATAATAAAGCCGAGGAGCCAAATTTTGATTTTAATATGTAGAAATAATGCTGATCTCATTGGGTTACTAATTTTATTAATAAGACAAATTATATAAATAATAAATAAAAACACATGTGTGTGTGTGTGTGTGTGTGTGTGTTTGTAATGGAAACAGATACTGAATGCAAAGAAGTTGCAGAGACTCTTCTAAAGCCTTGCTGCTAAGTGTCAGGGAAGATAGTCACATGTTGACAATTGAGGATGAAAGCCAGGGCGCTGCAGAAAAATATGCTCAAGTCTTAGGACAGGATATTACATTTGCTTCACTTACTCCTTATGTCTGAGACATAATTGAATGTTCTTTAATATGTCTTTCTTCCCCCAAGCAAGTGTGCCCTGACCCAGTTACAGAGCATTTGTGGCAATTTCAGATGAAGGGTTGAGGGAGAGGGTCATGAGTCTGAGATAGTAACAGAAAATTTAATTTACTCTGTAGATCCCATGCCTCTTCGGAGTCTTCTGGCACATTGTTGGTACAGTTTTGTTTTGCCTGGGTCTTTATTTTAGCTTGAAAAATAACGTTTGTTAAAATAGTAAGTTCACTCAATTCACTGAGCTGATTTTTTGGTGAAAGATCTTATTAAAAAAATAGGGATTAATTCAAGCATGCTTAGTTTGTAAACTGTTCTATAGTACATTAAAGTTGTATATATTTGTTTGGCTTCAAAAAAAATTGGACATTATTGGGCTGTAACTTATGGGCTCTTGACATGAGGTATTTTAAAATATGAAGATTTTCCTATAAAAGAAGAGAAAACCAAAATGATTTACTGTTTGTTACATAGTAATCTTTGCCTGGCATGTTCTGTTTTAATGCAGCCAGAAGAAGGAATCAGATCCCATTACAAATGTTTGTGACGCACCATGTATTTGCTGGGAACTGAACTCAGGTACTCTGAAAAAGCAGTCAGTGCTCTTAACCAACTGAGTCATCTCTCCAGTCCCTAGTTTCCATTTTTAAACCTCCAAATAGATCATAGTACAATCTTACTGATAAAGTTAGACTTTATATATAGTTCTCATCATTCTGGTTTGCAGAAAATTAAACTTTGGAGACATAGTTTAAAATCCACCCATTATCCCTAGAAAGGGGCAAACTTTTCCTGAAAAGAGAAAACTAGCACTCAGTTTGGTTTGAGGAGCCCCTGAAGTTGAACAAATTTTAGAGTGGATCTTTGGATGCTAACATTCATTTTTTTCCATATGTTATATGCTTATTTTATCATGGCATTTTTATTATAGTGTCATTCAACTATTAATATGTTTATGAGTCACCTGAGAGACGTCTTCAGTCTGTTTGAGGTGGGTCCTGCCTCTGTGTTTCTAACAAGATTCCTTGTCAGGGCTGGTGTGCTGGCCTGGAACCCATGTGGAAAGGACTGTAGGGAAAGTACTGTGTGGGATTCACATTTACATCATCACAGCATTCAGTCGCTGATTACTGCTAGACACATTTCCTAACCTCTGACCTTTAGCTTGCCTACTTGTGAAACTGAACATGGTGGACCCCTGGACAGATCTGGGCCCAGGAGTCCTGCTCAAACTATGGCACCAGCCAAGGCCAACATGTGCAGTAAACTTCGAACCCCTACGCAGTTCTAGCCAATGGACAGGACATTCTTCACAGTTGAGTAGAGAGTGGGGTATGACTTTCACACAAACTCTGGTGCCCCATATTTGACCACGTCCCCTTGGTGGGGAGGCTTGGTGGCATTCAGAGGAAGGATGGCAGGCTACCAAGAAGAGACTTGATACCTTATGAGCATGTACAGGGGGAGGAGGCCCCCCTCAGGCACAGACATAGAGGAAGGGAGTAAGGGGAAAATGGGAGGGAGGGAGGAATGGGAGGATACAAAGGATGGGATAACAACTGAGATGTAATATGAATAAATCAATAAAATATATTTTAAAAAGGGAAGAAACAACATGCTCAATAGAAAAATTAGAAATACAACAAAAGTAAGGAAAGCTTCACATTTCTGTTTCGGACTATACCATTTGCTATAGATACAAATGTTCTTTGCAATTAAATAAAATTGTGCAGAGTGTTAGGTACTGTTCCTCCTGTGAAGTGCCTTTTTCTTCTCCCTTGCTTCCAGTCCCCCATATACCCTCTCTCCCTCCCTCCTTCCCTCCCACCCTCTCTTCCTTCCCCCATCCCCTCCTTCTCTCTGCTCTTTCCTCCTTCCCTCTTTTACTCCTTTGTCTCTTTCTCTGGCTAGAATGTTTTGAACATCCTAAGATAAAGAAGGCACTATAATTATATAGGAGGCAAGTTGGATAGGAACCACAGAGATCCACAGTATCTGTGCATTCAGTCCGTGCTGCTCTAAGAAGTCATCCTGGCCAGCCTCAGAAGTCTGGCAAGGGTTTGCTAGCACTGCTGTTTCACGGGTTTATTCCAGACTTCCTTCCCTAGGTGCAGCTGGGAAATCTCTGGTTTCAGAAATCTTCCAAGTAGCTGTGGTACATACTACTGCACGAGAATTGCTGATGAACTTAGAGAAAAGTTGTGTATATCTCTGAGCTTCTGTGATAGTAAGTTTAGGGTATCATCTCTTTCCCTGGGCCCCAAAGTGCCCTTAGTCTATTCTCTTGTTATAGCTCTAAATATCAATAAATGGTTTGTTTCAGAAATCATTATGCATGTATTTCTAATGAAACAGCAAGGCATTAAATAATCAGAAACCTAAACTAAAGGATATAAATTGGGATTAGACTCAGAATAAAGAATGACAGAGAAAACTGACTGCAGTGTAGGGTCAAGGAAAGCTAATTTGAACAGATTGAGACCAGGAGGAGCCTCTAAAACATATTCAGCAAACAGGAAGAATGTATTTTTTTTTTTTTTTTTGTCATATGGGTCATACAGTAGAAAATGATTGTTGATTCTCTGGCAAAGAAAAGCTTTCAAAAACCAGAATTTCCAAACTCTGTTGGTGTCATAGATAATACCAAAGTAAAATGT
Organism: Acomys russatus; assembly: GCF_903995435.1. Taxonomy (NCBI): domain Eukaryota; kingdom Metazoa; phylum Chordata; class Mammalia; order Rodentia; family Muridae; genus Acomys; species Acomys russatus. The sequence continues at coordinate 41,146,340 of NC_067142.1, read as the reverse complement.
CTATAAATTTGGGAGCCTCCACTGAACTAAGATGAGGAAAATGATGTTTAAAAGATAGCTTATGTTTAAGACCATTTAAAGGAAGGTATGAAGACTGGATGATGGAACATTGCTGTGTCCGTGGCTCTGAACCTGTTAGCTGCATTTTAATATCTGCAGTTCTTGAAATCTGAGATTGTCACATGCTGCTTTCAATAAGTTAGCTACTTATTTCTCTTTGTTCCTTCCCACAAAGCGTGACATTGCAAAGAAACATTTCTCAAATTAGAAAACAAATATGGGGCACCAGAGTTTGTGTGAAAGTCAGAACCCACTATCCAGTCAACTGTGGAGAATGTCCTGTCCATTGGCTAGATCTGGGTAGGGGTTCAAAGTTTACTGCACATATTGTCCTTGGCTGGTGCCATAGTTTGACCCCTGAGCCCAGATTTGCCTATCATAATGTTCTTCTTGTAGATTTCTAGGACCCTCTGGTTCCTTCTATTTCCCAATTCCCCCATGCTTCTTTTACCTAGAGTCCAAATAGGATGTCCTCCCTCTTTCCCACTTTCCTGGAAAGTGAAGACTTTCATGGGACATATCCCTTGGGCTAGTGTCCAGACATAAGTGAGTATATACCATTTGACTCTTTCTGCTTCTGGGTTAACTCACTCATTATGATCATTTCTAGTTCAATCCATTTGTCCACAAATTTCAGGAATTTGTTTCTAAAAGCTGAGTAGTATTCCATAGTGTAAATGTACCACAGTTTCTCTATCCATTCTTCTACTGAGAGACACTTAGGCTGTTTCCACGTTCTGGCTATTATGAATAAGGCTGCTATGAACATGGTTGAGCAAATGTTCTTGCTGTGTGCTGGAGCATCTTCTGGATATCTTCCAAGGAGTGGAATAGCTGGGTCTTGAGGAAGCCTTATTCCCATTTTTCTGAGATAGCACCAGATAGATTTCCAAAGTGGCTGTACTAGTTTGCATTCCCACCAGCAATGAAGGAGTGTTCCTCTCTCTCCACATCCTAGCCAGCATGTGGTGTCACTTGAGTTTTTGATCTTAGCCATTCTAATGGGTGTAAGATGGAATCTCAGAGTTGTTTTGATTTGCATTTCCCTGATGACTAAGGAGGTTGAGCATTTCTTTAAGTGTTTCTCAGCCATTTGATATTCCTCTGTTGAGAATTCTCTGTTTAGTTCCAAGCCCCATTTCTCAATTGGGTTATTTGGTTTGGTGGTGTTTAATTTCTTGAGTTCTTTATAAAGTTTGGATATTAGACCTTTGTCAGATGTAGGGTTGGTGAAGATCTTTTTCCAGTCTGTAGGCTGTCACTTTGTTCAGCTGACAGTGTCTCCTGCCTTACAGAAGCTACTCAGCCTCATGAGGTCCCATTTATTTGATATTTGACCACTTCCCCTGCATGGAGAGACCTGGCAGCACTCAGAGGAAGGATAGTAGGCTACCAAGAAGAGACTTGATACTCTTTGAGCATATACATGGGGAGGAGGTCCCCCTTATCCACAGTCATAGGGGAGGGGAGTAGGGAGAAATCGGGAGGGAGGGAGGAATGGGAAGATACAAGGGATGGAATGATAACTGAGATATAATATGAATAAATTAATAAAATATATTAAAAAATAGAAAACAAAGACTGCTTTCGGAACATGATGTAATGTCTCTTCATTTTCTAATGAAATGCTTTGCATTTCAACAAGGTCTGAGAAACCAGAGATCTTCTGTGTACAGCAGTGATTGGGGTAGAGTGAAATAAGAAAGCAAACATTTCAAAGCTTACATTGTGCGGGAATCAGGTTAATGGGCAAGAAAGAAAAAGGAGATAGGAAAGAGTGGTATATGTGTGTTCTATATCAGTGTTCACCAGGGTTAGTTAAATGATGGTTCTTCTGTGGATAATTGAATGAAATGGGACTTTAACCCTGCTTATTTTTGCTCCAGTGTAAGTAATCAATGGACATAGAGGCCTCTTTCTTTCTTTCGTTTTTTTTTTTTTTTTTTGTTTTTTTTTTTTTTTTTGTTTGTTTTTTGTGCAGATTGGGATGTGGTCACCTCTGCTAACCTATTCTAATCACCGAAAGAAGGGGGTTAAGAAAGCACTGAGTTACTATAGCAGCAATGCTAGAAAGAAGCTGAAACTAGGCCTTATGCTTTCTGTGTGCTCTCCTCATAATATCTTTTCTCTTTCTCTGGTGATTGTTTTATGATTTTTTTAAAAAGGGAAAGGTGAAGAAGCAAAGACCTAAATTTTGAATCTTTCTCTGTTCTTTAAATATAACCTTGAATTTTTTCCTAAGGGCAGTGTTGTGTGTGTGTGTGTGTGTGTGTGTGTGTGTGTGTGTGTGTGTGTGCACGTGCACGCATGTGTTCATGTACATGTAGAGGACACATGGATTGCTTGTGTACTTGTATATGTATGCATCTGGAGGCCAGATGGTCATATTGGTTGAAGTCTTCAATTGCTTCTCAAACTTATTTTTTGACATGACATCTGTCACTGAACCTGGAGCTCACCTCTTGGCTAGACTGGATGGCCAGTGAGCAACAGCAATCCACTTGTCTCAGCGGTCCCATTACAGGAATTACAGGTGGATTCTGTTAATCATAGCTTCTTAGGTACATACCCAGAATCCTAAATGATATCTTCATTAATTTAATGATTACGCCATCTCCTACCTCCTGCCTTACTAGTTTTGTAAGCAGGAGTCTGCCCTTCATTGGCCAAATATCTGATCAGAAGCAAGTGAAAGGATGAGGGGCTTACCTCTGGCTCACAATTCAGGTGGAAAAGGGAATGTGGTGCTGATCAGGAAGCAGGGAAGGGGAGGAGTAGTGCTCAACTGACTTTCTACTGCTTTTCTCCATCTGATTTCCTAGACAATGGGATGGCTCTGCCCACATTGAGGGTCAAGTCCCTCACTCATTAACTGCTCTGGAAACATTCTTCCTGATACCTCAAAGTGTGACTCATTAATAATGCCCTAGATATGCATCAACCCAATCAAACAGACAATCAAAAGTAGTTATCCACCACAGCCAAGATGAATGCAAACTATTTAATGAAAAATAGATGCTTATTATAAAGGAGACCCTTGTGTCCCAGGGGTTGTAAGTGGAAACGGAGAAAGGAATGTCTCTCACATTTTGTTTTTATACATTAGAAAAGTAAGAAATAAGACCATTTTAACTCTTATATTTTATTAGTTTGTCAGTTTCATTTCATGCAATTTCTTTTGGGTATTGCTGGACTGTGAGGTCAGACTGTAGTGGAAAGTATTGAAGTAATTCTATCTTTGGATTTTTTTTCTAGCATGGTTATTGGTAATAAGTGAATAAACAACTAAAAAGCAATAAATTACTAGTTCATTATTAAAGTGAGTAGATAGTGAATATACTTTTTCATATATGTTTTGGATTTGAAGAAATGAGAAGTCATATTTGGAATGTAATACATACTAAAGATGTGAATGAATGTGAAGTGATGGATTCTGCACATTGTTTCACCAATGAGGGAACAATATGAGAGTGGTAAGATCCTATATCAAGTTATATAAACTGTTGCTGTAATACATTTTTAAAAATAATTGGAGAAAAATTATAAAGTTCCAACAAATCAGCAGTAACTAATCTATACTGATACCATTAGCCTTAAGCATTTTTAGTTCATATTAAATACTTCCCATTACATTTATATATTACTATATACATCTACATATATATATAGTGTTCAAGTTGAATGTGTGCATATGTGCATACCTAGGGATTGAACTCAAGTCATAAAGATTGGCAGCAGGCACCTTAACCCACTGATCTGCTTCAGTAGAACATAATATTCTTCCACTCCCACTCCTTTCCATCCCCAGATTCCTATACTCAAGTCCTAGACTTCACATGGCTTCATTTGCATACACGTTAGTATGTAACCCCAAATGATAGAGACAAAATAGCCATGATAAAATTATCAGGCATCAATATTAAAATGTACTAGTTCTTATACAGTGTTTAATGTCCAGTACGTTTTGGTATTTCTTTGGTTGGCTTATATGTTATTCAGTAGCTTAAGTTTGGGACTCGAACATATCATATATTATGACAGGTTGTCACTTGGATACCTTTTTCTGTGTATCTCCTGTTTCTCTACCACTCTTTTAATTACTCCGTAAAGATAATTCTCTCTCTTTTTATCTGCTTGGGGCATTGGTCCTAAAACAAGTGCATATTGGTAAGGAATCTTCAGAGAAGCAAAATCAAAAGAATAGTCAAATAAATGCCAATATCTCACAGGGTTTTTGTTATGAAGATTGACTTATAGAATTATGGAGGCCTATAGTTCCATGCTATACTACCTGTGTGTAGTACATACCTGTGTGTAGCAATGCCAGTAAAGCTGATGGTACCATTTTTTCACTAATGTACTGAGAAAGATCGGGATAGAGTTGTGGCATGGGTTGGGGGATCTGCAGAAGCCCCGGATATTACATCCTAGGAAACCACATCAAGGAAAGAGAGATTTTACTCCTTGACTACCGTTTTAATGTGGCCTTCATCAGACTGAATGGTTCACACTCAAATACTCACTGAATAAAGGCAGCTCTCCTTCACGTAGTATAATAGTTCAAATGCTAAAGCCTCCTGTCTCAGCCATAGCCAGAAACGGTAATGTTTGTCACTCATATTGACACCCTTTAATCCATTCGCAGAGGTAGATAGCGTCCACTATCACAGCGTTTGTTCTGTTTCCTGAGTCACAAATCTAGACCTCATGAGTTACCTAGAGTATAACCATTTAACATAAACTTCATCACATATTCATGTTTTTAAAACTTCGCGAGAGAAGCCTACGGGTACTGAAAAATGCTTGTGTAATGAATACATTTTAAATGAAAAAGTTGTGTATGAATCTCTGCTTGAAGAAAACGAGAAAGCCTTAAATCCAACAAAGTTTTTCACGTGGTTCCTTAGATGACCTTATTAATTTTCTGAAGTGTTTGTTTGTCTTCTTTCTGTTTGATACTTGGATTAAAATCAACTTTTAATTAATGCTGAAACATACAAATCAGAATGGTAACGGGAGCTTTCCTAATGCTTAAGTGTTCCTTGGCTGATCAGAGCAAATCCAAAGCTGTTACATTAATTTTTGTAATTATTTAGTTTCTGTTGGGCATTTATAATAGGAACCAAGTGGATATTTCAAAACACAGTCTTGTCAGACTTGGTAGAATCTTTCTCAGTAATTGTGGCTGGTGACGCCCTGGACCCAAAGCAACATTTCGTGACCTCTGTGGCTTACAGAGCCAGTGTGGCCTCCAATTTCATCCCTGCAGGCATCTGAGAATACTTGCAGAGATTTGTAATAGGAAATTGGAGGCAATTCATGAATTCTCATTTTCTTGCATTAAAGAGTCTCTGGTATATTTTAGATGGACATAAGGTGAAGAAAGAGTACAGCCTGCACAAAACTACACTTAGTTTTTCCATTTAATTATGGTAATGTCTGGACAATTGATGCTCATTGGAAATCCCTTTAAAAGGGAAGTCTTCTCCTTCTTTAGAGATTTCCATTCTCCACTTGCTCCTCTGCTGACCCAGTTTTGCTCTGGGCACTCAAATTTCTGCAGCTGCAAAAACCCTGGCATCTTAAACAGAGCCAGTGCTGATTCGTGGGCAAAGGAACATTTGCTTTTCATTTGTTTGTTTGTTTGTTTGTTTAGATGTACCTAAGAGGGAAAGGCAAGTGAACAGACTATGGACTCAATGAATTACATCTTTAAATATAAAACTATTCTGGGTATATTCCAAGGAGTGGGATAGCTGGGTCTTAAGGAAGCCCTATTCCCAGTTTTCTGAGATAGCACCAGATAGATTTCCAAACTGGCTTTACTAGTTTGCATTCCCACCAGCAATGAAGGAGTGTTCCTCTCTCTCCACATCCTCACTAGCATGTGGTGTTGCTTGAGTTTTTGATCTTAGCCATTCTGATGGGTGTAAGATGGAATCTCAGAGTTGTTTTGATTTACATTTCCCTTCTCACTTACTCTGGTGCCTCACATTTGACCATGTCCCCTGGAGGGGGAGACCTGGTGGCACTCAGAGGAAGGATAGCAGGTTACCGAGAAGAGACTTGATACCCTATGAGCATATACAGGGGGAGGTAATCCCCTTCAGGAACAGTCATAGGGGAGGGGAATAAAGGGAAAAGGGGAGGGAGGGAAGAATGGGAGGACACAGGGATGGGATAACCATTGAGATGTAACAAGAATAAATTAATAATAAAAAATTAAATATATATTTATATATAAAACTATTCCAGAAGAAAGTAATGCTTAACCTGCGTTTTATCAATTACCTTCAATTAGCCAAGATATTTATTTATTTATTTATTTTAATTTCTTTTTAAAATTTTTTTATTAATTTATTCTTGTTACATCTCAATGGTTATCCCATCCCTTGTATCCTCCCATTCTTCTCTTCCTCCCATTTTCCCCTTATTCCCCTCCCCTATGACTGTTCCTGAAGGGGATTTCCTCCCCCTGTATATGCTCATAGTAGGCAAGATATTTAGATGGCCGAATTAAGCTTAGAAACTTTAAGAATGGCTATAACAATTTTGAATTTTATATTCTTTTCTGAAATTAAGTTACTTTATTCCTTTCAAAAATATATGATAATGAGTTGTACATTCTCATAGGTCTTAAACTTGTCAATTGCATTTTTCCCTAATACATGGAGATATTTTACTGAATATTAAAATTTGTAGACACCTTCAGTGGTTTTCCTTGGATTTCTGGATTGAGTCTGAGTGCCACGGTCTGGTATGTCCAGCCCCTCTAGATTAGGCCTCTTGTGCATTAATTGAGCCTTTCTCGGCCCTAAGGTACAATCATTTTGCACTATTATCCATAGAGCACATGGATGCTATAGGGAATGCATTCTCCTTACCTTTAGCTTGACACCATCTTAGTCATCTTTTAAATGTAAAAGATTGAAACGTGGCAAAGAAGAAGATCAAGAGAGGCTGGGCCAATGGGTACAAAGTCACAGACAGTGGAATAAATAAATTCAGGTGTTTTATTGCACAGAGATCTAATTCAGTCATTAGTAATGTTTACTTCGTGATTGCTAAAGTATTATGGATACTGTTAGGAAAAGGAAGTGTTACTTGAGATGGTGTCGCAGTTGCTCTGATTGATTGCAATACAATAAATACATGTATCAAAGCATCATCTTGTTCCCTTTAAACATATTTTTGTGCGTAAATCAAAATACTAGAGAACACCGAAGTAAACCGGCCACTGCCTCTTCATATTATCCATTATTTTTCTTCCAGTACCTTGGAACACTGATGGTCGTTTTCACATTGTCTTTCAAGCTATAAAATCGATACTTATTTCTTATAGTTAAATGCTGTGGAGATTAGGCATCAGTTGCCATGGCTGATCTAGTGTCTAGCACAGAATCCTGAATATGGGAACCAAAGAACTGTGGTTGGGGAGATAGTTTAGTACATGACTTGACACCAGCACAATGAGCTGAGTTCAAATCCAGGAGTCACATTAAAACCAGGCAGGGCAGCATGTGTCTAACACCAGGTATTGTGTGGAGGGTGGATAAAGAACGAAGTCTAGAACTTATTGTTCAGACAGCCTAACTAACTGTGTTAGCTCTCTACTCAAAAAGTAGAAGGGAGAACTATAGAAGACGACACCTAATATTGACCTCTAGCCTCCACATATTATTTTTTTCCTTTCTACTATTTGTGCATTATCATCTGCTCTATTTTTTGGTTTTAAATTTTTTATTAAACATTTTTTATTTTTACACATACATTTATATTATTACACATATATACAATAAGCTAACTATAACACAAAGAACCATGACACAGTCAGGAATTATATAAATGTTACATTCTTAATGTTTTGGCTATTTGTATTTCCATATACTCTTTTTTTGGGGCGAGGTTAGAGACAGGGTTTCTCTGTGTAGCCTTGACTGTCTTGGACCTGCTTTGTAGACCAGGCTGGCCTCGAACTCATAGTGATCTGCCTGCCTGTGCCTCCCAAGTGCTGGGATAAAAGGCATGCACCACCACCGCCCGGATCCACATACTCTTAAAAGAATTATTTTTTACTTTTGATACTAAGTCCAAAGCAGTGATTCGCAACCTTCTTAATGCTGAGACCCAATCCTTTAATATAGTTCCTCATGTTATGGTGATCTGAACCGTAACATTATTTTATTGCTATTTCATAGCTGTAATTTTGTTACTATTATAAATCATAATGTAAATATCTGTGTTTTCCAATGGTTGTGAGAAACCCTGTGAAAGGGTCATTTGACCATCAAAATTGTTACAGCCTACAGAATAAGAATTGCTGGTCCAGTATAATCTTTTTCTGTCACTTGTCACTTCTTGATCTTTGTGTCAGGCTGTATATCTTTAGGATTTGAATTTTTTTTTGGATCAGGTATTTTGGTTTTCTTTTCAAATAACTTAGCTAAAGCTATGAAGTTCTAACTGTATTAAATAATATTACAGAGGTGAGTGTATGTACATTCTTAGTTTTATAACATTGGTTTGACCTTCTTGAATTCTTGATATTATCAATTAGTTCTTCATAAATAACTTCTGTGTTCTGGAGCAAACTGTTGTCACGGGTTTATTAGAATAAATTGAGCTAAGTCCACTCTTTTGCTAAAAAGTAAACAAAACTTTAAAGTTTACAAGAATATACAGTTTTATTTTGCCATTGTCTTAGAGTCTTATTACAGAAAGGTAATTACATTATATCAAGTGATTATACTACTTTTTTGAATAAAATTGGGAATAGCACTAGTTTCTGGAGGTCACATGACAATTTTTTTGAGATTTTTAACATATTTCTCCCTTCTCTTTTGTCTCTCTAAACCTTCCTTTATACCCCTCTCCATTCTCCTTCAAATTTATGGCCTCTTAGTCCACAGTGAGGCTTTCTAAGACATGCCAAGTCCTGAATATTGTACTCCTTGTTTACAGGTGAGAAGGGTAGTACATAAGAAGCAATACACTTTTGAGACTCTAAGTATTAAACATTTTTGGTGATAAATACAATCCTTTTTGATAAACTCACTTTTGACACAGTGACAATTTATTTCTCCCTGCCTCATAGCCTATCAAACAAAACAAAAATAGCAAGCCTGTGTGATACATCACCCAGTAGATTTAGGTGTGACTTTTCTTGGGCTGTTACGTAGCCTTGTCGATATGGAACTTAGACTTGTCTTCTCAGGCAGGTTTTGCTTGTTTGTTTGTTTGTTTGTTTAGGTATTCTTAGCAGAATACTTTGGATGGATGAACTGAAGAACATTTTGGTCAGGGAGTGTGAGCACAAGGAGTGCAAGGAAAGCATGCGTGGTTTCAATGTTTTATTCAACCTTGACGAAATGTTAAGTGTTAGTTCCCGGCTTCAAGTAACATACACCAAGTGTCTGTCCGGTGTTCCTGAGCTCCCTAATGAACTGGAAAGCACTCTAAGGTGGGAAGAAATACATCTCATCAACCCCCTGAGCAGCAGTGATTTGCCTCAGCTTGTCATATGTACTCGATTCTGATTGAAGGAAAGCAAATGAAGTCCTTTACCTCTCTTGATAAACAGTTGATTTTGTCTTTAATAGACCTCAGATTTCCCATTATATGAGTTGTGTGCACTGAATATTAACAGACAGACTAGCAAAGTTGACAAAACAGGATGAGGACTGCATTTTATTGGTCACTAATATACTCCAAATTAATAGCTTTTTAAGTGACGTAAAAGACAAAGGTAGCAGGATTGAATAAGAGATGCCTGCCTAAAGAGACTTCAAGAAGTTGTGATTAAACTGAATCCTCCTCACATTGCTCCACTCATTGCCAAAATCTCTGGCAGTTATATTAACAAAATTCACACTAATGCCTGATGTTCAGGAAGGCATCAAGCTGTCTGGAAAAAACAAAGTTAGTGCAGAGTCATGTGGATTCATTTTTTAAAATTTTGTTAATTTATTCATATTACCTCTAAATTGTTAGCCCATCCCTTGTATCCTCCCATTCCTCCCTCCCTCCCATTTTCCCCTTACTCCTCTCCACTATGACTGTGACTGAGGGGGACCTCCTCCCCCTATATATGCTCATAGGGTATCAAGTCTCTTCTTGGTAGCCTGCTATCTTTCCTCTGAGTGACACCAGGTCTCCCCATCCAGGGGACGTGGTCAAATATGGGGCACCACATGCTGGCAAGGATGTGGGGAGAGAGGAACACTCCTTCATTGCTGGTGGGAATGCAAACTATTACAGCCACTTTGGAAATCTATCTGGCACTATCTCAGAAAACTGGGAATAAGACTTCCTCAAGACCCAGCTATTCCACTCCTTGGAATATACCCAGAAGATGCTCCAGCACACAACAAGAACATTTGCTCAACCATGTTCATAGCAGCCTTATTCATAATAGTCATGTGGATTCATGGTCCTGTGCTCTAGACTCCAGGTAGAGAGCAGTGATGTGTATGACATACATACAAGGTATAAGGGTACATGTATGATGCACGTGAATATGGGCACACACATGCCATGATGCAAATGTAGAGGTCAGAGGACAACCTCCAGCATTAGCCCTCACCTTGTTTAAGACAGAGTCTTGGGTAGGCTGTGGCATATACTAGGCTAGCTTCCAGGAGAGGACTAGTACAGCAGATGTATTCTTCTGTGCCTGGTTTTGTAAGGGTTCTAGCGCTTCAAACTCTGGTCTTCATGCTTTCCAGGCAAAGGCTTTACCCACTGAGCCACTTCTCCAGTACATAGCCGTGTAATTTTAAGCAGAACTCTGTTTGGCCACACTAACAGTAAGTTGGGATGGTTTTATTTATAGCAAGGTGTTTTATATTTTGTGGAGCGAGTTCAGTGTAGGCTCCTTGTAACATTTATGGAAACCTTTCTTGGTGTGATCATTCTCACTTGCCTGGTGGTATTTCCAGAGCTTAAGTCAGTACTCCACAGCTACAAAATAAAGCCTTGTTTTCTGATTTCATATCTGATACTGGGTGACTATTTTATGCCATACAAGTCACCTTAACAGAGTGCCTGGTGATCAGGCAAAATATTTCGGTGGTTACTGTAACTTGCTAAACTGTGCCTTTCTCCTCTTCATGTTAATGTATTGACATGCCATATATTTCAAACTCTACATCACCTTATATGTTTTAATATAATATCATGGAACATTCAAAAATGCCACATTAATTTATTATTCCAATTGGTGTGTGTGTGTGTGTGTGTGTGTGTGTGTGTGTGTGTGTGTGTGTGTGTGTGTGTTTGGAAGAGGGCATTAGACATCATCCTCCTCTCACAATTTTTCCTTATTCCCTTGAGATATGGTTTCTCTCTACTTGGAGCAAGGCTGCCAGTCAGCCATCCCTAGTCAGTTTCCTGTTGCCTCTACCCACGATGATAAGGTGAAAGGTTTATATGTCTCACATATTTGAAACTCCATGTATATGTGACTCAGTGTGACATAATTGAATTTAGGAACAAGCCTCCATGACTATTTGTATATGAGGGAAAGAGGTTCATTCAGTTATTGGTCCTAGGATCCCATTGGCTCATGTGGAAATGAAAAAACAAATCAGTGTCGTGTCTTGGCAAGTGAGACTTTGTCTTTTTACTTATAGAATTGAATCCACAAACATGTCCATATTGCTGTTATAGTTTCTGACATGTGTTAATACCAATTTATTCTGCTACTGTAAGAAAGTGAATCATTCACTAGTCTGACATTCCCTATTGACTATGTATTGTTGAGAATGTACTTTTAGGTTAGGAATGATCACAAACTACCTGGCTTTGAAATGCAGAGTTCTCAGGGAGGCACCTGTAGTCCCTATTATCTCCTTATCCTGCTTCTTACTGATAGCCAGCTTTGGAATCTGCTTTAAATTTCTTATTTTATAAACCCCAGCTTTGTCTGTGATGCAGTGCTTGTGACATTTATTACAGGACAAGATGATTTCTGCTCACCTTTCATCAGTGGGTTCCTTATATGGACTAGAGCTTCTTACAGCCGTGACTCAGTTGTCAACATAGGCCAGCTTCTATCTCATTAAAATCTGGATGCTAATTGTGTCACCTAGGAGTATTCTCCTCACCAAACAACATTCCAAATGAATTTTCAAAATTGAGACTGCTATTTGATCACAGACTACATGAATCCCAAATGGAGGAAAACATTTTATAGGAATGAAATGTCACCTGTCCTTTGGTGATACTATCTGCAAATGAAATATTATATACTGTGAGGTATGCATGTACACATATATGAATATTTGAATGCATATACAAAATGTGTGAATACATACCCTGAAATAACTTTCAGTTTTATAATTACTCATTTTAAGATGCTTGGAATTCAAGATACATTTGTAGCATCTATCTGAATTTCTACTACCGTATTATTTTCTTTAACCTATAAGTTTAAACTATTTAGCTATTTAACACTTGCACTTACCATTTCCTGGTCAATCTGTTTTATTCTAGCCCACCACTTCAGTAGGTCTTTTCAGTTATGAAACAGAAAGAATTAACTGTGCAGCAATGACATTTTAATCTGTTTTTGTAAGACCCCCAGCATGTTAAGGACACTCACTAGAAAATAGCTGACACTGGACTAATGTTTGCAGCTGGACTGGAATATGGGAAGATCAGAGATACAAAAGATGTAAGCTTCACGTGGATTAGAGAAGGCAATATTCCTTGAAAACCTTCAGAAGTATACTTCTCAGTGTATTTAAATGTTGGTCTCTCCATAACAACAGAGAACAACATCTAAAACAGATGGTCTTGAAGAGTCTTACAAAATGATCTCCATGAGAAGCTGCACCGTCTAGGAAATGCGAGCTTGCACACAGCAGTCAGGTTGATTCTCGCTCTCTCACAGCAATAAGCATTTCTTATGAAGGGCAATGGGTTGCTGCTCTTTCTGGCTTAACAGCAGCAACTGTCAATGTGGCTTGTAATGCTATCAATAATTTTAACTGTATGAACTTTAGGCTTACAAAAACAAACTATAGGTTGATTTTTATTTTCTTACTTTACAATATCATGATTGAAAAAAATAACTTCCACAAGACTCCTCAAACAGATAAATGCTTAATCAATAGTAATATAAAAATTAGTTAAGTATACTTTTAAAGCAGAATGTTGCCCAACACAACGAATAAGTGACTTTACTGCTAGAACCAACAAATCCATGCACTAATGTAAACAAACAATAACAGTTAAAGACTCATTAATTTCAATTTTTTATTTAATTTTTAATTTTATTAATTTATTCAGATTACAACTCAATTGTTATCCCATCACTTGTATCCTCCCATTCCTCCCTCCCTCCCACTTTCACCCTATTCCCCTCTCCTAGGTCTATGACCCAGGGGGACATCCTCCCCCACTATATGGTTAGAGGCTATCAAGTCTCATTCTGGTAGCCTGCTTATTCTTTCTTGAGTGCCACCAGGCCTCCCCACCAAGGGGAGGTGGTCAAATATGGTGCACCAGAGTTCATGTCAAAGTCAGTCCCTGCTCTCCACATAACTGTGGAGAATGTCCTGTCCATTGGCTAGATCAGAGTAGGAGTTTGACGTTTACTACTTGTATTGTCCTTGGTTAGTGCAATAGTTTGAGCAGACCCCCTTGGGCCCTGATCCACCCATCACGATGTTCTTCTTGTAGGTTTCTAGGACCCTCTGGGTCCTTCTATTTCCCCATCTTCTATATTTCTCTTATCTAGAGTCTCAGTAGGATGCTCTCACATCTATCACAATTTCCTGGTAAGTGAAGACTTTCATGGGACATGCCTTTAGGGCTCGTACCCAATTATAAGTAAGTATATACCATATGAGTCGTTCTGCTTCTGGGTTAACTCATTCATTATTATAATTTCTAGTCCCGTCCATTTGTCTACAAATTTTGGGATTTCCTTGTTTTTAATAGCTGAGTAGTATTCCATAGTGTAAATGTACCATAATTTGTTTATCCATTCTTCAACTGAAGGAAATTTAGGCTGTTTCCAGGTTCTGGCTATTATGAATAAGGTTGCTATGGACATAGTTGAGCATATGTCCTTGTTGTGTGGTGGAGCATTTTCTGGGTATATTCTGAGGAGAGGAATAGCTGGGTCTGGAGGAAGCCCTATTCCCAGTTTTCTGAGAAAGCACCAGATAGATTTCCAAAGTGGTTTTACAAGTTTGCAGTTTTTACGTATTCTGGGATGTGAAAAAATGGCAAGGTTGGGATTTTGTTTCAGGTCCAAAGTAAACTATGTCAATGTGAGGAGTTGTGGTGAGGAATTGGTTTTTAAAATATCAGTCAAAAGACATTACAGGTAATCTTCATGTTTCTTTGTTTCTGTTTTCCTCATATTATGATTGCCTAGGTATGTTATTATTTCCTCTCATGGTAATGAGTTACCTCATATATCAGATATAATCTTTCATTTTAAAATATTCTGGTTTCTCCTATTAGTAGTAAACTTACTTATATAAATGGAACATTATATCTGCTATGTACATTTAGATGAAAAAACACAATTATTTCAGAAGTTATACTTAACAGCTATTCAATAAGTGTGGACTGGTAGAAGAAGGCTTATACAATGTGGTCTTGGATGAAGAACAGATTTTCTCTGGGACATATATCCATAGAAAGCTGTAGAATTGGCATTATCAAATCTTGATTTTTTTTTTTTTGAAGAGTGAGGGAAATCCATCTAGAAACAAAGCAGTCTATAGAGTTTGTTTTTTTCTTTATGTATTTTCCTTTTGTTGTTTTGTTTTTGGGTTTTTTGAGACAGGGTTTTTTCAGCCTAGCTGTTCTGGACCTCACTTTGTAGATCAGCCTGGCCTCAAAATCACAGAGATCTGCCAGCCTTTCCCTCTGCCTACTGAGTGCTGGGGTTAAAGGTCTATGCTACCTTGTCTTGCTCCTTTCTGTACTTTCAACAGACACTTCAAAGTAGTTTGACATGAGGTCAAATATTACATGACAGGGAGAAGAAATCAAGAAATGCATTTTCTAATGGTACCACCTGTGCTGTATGTTCCTCATGCTATCGGCGTTGAGTTGCCAAGTAGCCCTAAAAGGAGTTTTCCAGAACCCAGGACAATGTTAGCCTTTTATCTCTTTGATAGTTGATGATAGAGTCAACTTGAAAAGTAGAATGGTTTATTTCCTTTTACCAACCTTCGATGTTTCATTCCCTAGTGGTTTGGTTTCATGGAGAAGTACAGTATGACCAAAATCTGTGGTGGAAGAAATATTTTGTTCTCACTATGTCTGAAAGCAGAAAACTGAGAGGAAGGGGCTTGCATCTTTGTTTCTCCTTCAGGATCACTTTCCCTGTCTAAGTTCTGTGCATTATCTGTGAAAGTATTGATCTTCTTAACAAGTCGTTTACAAGCCTTCAACACATAGGCTTTTGGAGAGGCTCTGGATTTCAACTACGGTAAGGATTAATACCCCTTGCACGTTGTGAAAAGATTAAGTAGCATCAAAGTGGGTTGCTCATCCCAAGAATTCTATGCCTACTAGTCAATATGGTGATGTTTTGAAAGCTGCTTGTCTACTTCAGGGTTCCTTGTTGCAAGTAGGGCATAGCAAGGATGGAGAAGAGCTATGACCTTACCTTTTATACTATAACTTCTGATATTGGTTAAAAGACATCTTAATGAAGGTGATTTATAGTCGGGAAAGGACATAATTCAACCCCCCTTAGGAGTGCATCAGATGTAGGAGGGGTACATACTAGGAAGAAAACATTTTCCTGCTTTTATAGCATGCATTCTACTGTCTCATTAGGGATACTGCTTCGTTATCATTTGCAAGTAAACAAATGTTACGTAAAAGGAGCAAGGAAGTTAACAAAATCTTGTCTGTGTGATCATATCACGTATTGTTATGCTAGAAGCTAAAACTGAGAGAACAATTCATGGAAAATAGAGTGATAACTTGAAGTGGAGGGAAATCTAAATGAACTAGAGAGGCAATAGCACTGACAGTAGATGATCTAAAATCTTACTGTGGCCATGTGATAGTGGATTGCAGAAGGAAAATTGACATTTGCTACGAGTTGGTGTTTGGATACTTTGGTGAATTAGTGTGACTTCCCTCATGAGTGGCAGATCAGTCAGTACTGTTATTTCTGGATAAAGATTTTTACACTTGTTTCATGCACCACTGAATTATTTTGATCTTCTTCTCAGCTTTTATTTTTATTTAGCTTCTTTAATTACCTAAATATGAGAAGAGTTCCCTTTTTTTTGAAAACTGCAGAAGGCTCTTTGACTGTAACTCAGGAGTTTCATGCTCTCACTCTGCAAGGAGATGGTAATGTGTAAATACTGTAGACGTGCTCTAGGGAGAAGTTTGTGACACTATGAGCTCTTACACTTATTTGGATTTACACAGTGGGATGAAATCGAAGCATTGTGAAATATGAGATAATTCCCAGAATCATTTCATCTTACCATTAAGGCTTCTCACCAGAACATTGCACCAAGATTTGGCTGGTATTATCTGAATGAGGTCTGAAAAAAGAATTGGAACAAATTCCCCTTTGTATGTTTATGGAACATAAAACACAGATATCTGGGGGAAAACAGGACCTTGAAAATGATAGTTATACATATAGAAAATGCCAACATAGTAGAGAATATTTTTAGAGTCTTAATCATTTGAGTGGCTTAGTAGTCTCGGTAACTGACCTGCAGTTAGAATGTAGCAACCTTTCATGCTTATGAGTCTTTGTTTTCTAATCCTTCCATTCAGAGAAAGCAGTGCTATGTGGAATTTGCTTATAGTTATGGCACAATGATGAGCAGTGTTTACATGATACCTCAGAGGTACCAGAAGAAACAGCACTGAGTTACCAAAGAAGTTCAAAACTAGTCAAAGTCACTATGTGAAATACATTTTATTACGGAGTTGTTTCATTTTAAAAATTATTATAAGACAGTGTTATTCACTTCCAAACAATAGTGAATAGAACAGTTTTGCTGTGCTGAATTGACATATTCAATGTACATATTACTATAAATATTTTCATCAAATAATTTTAGTTGTGTTTAGTGCTAAAAGAAAAAAGTAAGTAATTTGGCTTTAGGGTAAGGGTCTGGTGTCTTGTAAGGTCAGGATTTACCTTGAAAACATTGATAAAACTCTGAAAATGTTTTTCATAATTATAGAAGTGTTTTGGGAGTTGAATCCAGGGCTTAATGCATGCTAAGCAAGTGACTCTGCCATGAAGCTATAGCCCCAGGATTTTCTTTCTTTCTTTCTTCTTTTTTTTTTTTATTCTGTGACATGCTCCCCTAAATTGCTCCCCTATGGTGGTTGAACTCACTTTGTAGCCCAGGTAAGTCTTGAAGTTACAGTTCTCTTGCCTCGGCCTCCTGAGTACCCAGGATTGTAAGCCTGTGCCACTAGCTTTACCTAAAGTAATGGAATAACTAAAAGGAATATGAATGTCGGTTAGTAAAAAACTACGAACAATATCTTTAAAATATTAGGTGAGGGTGTTGTTAATATGCTTCCCACTGACTTGTGCTGAAATCTAGGTAGCAGTGATTCCATGCAGGGGTTTTGGTAACATCTGGAGAATTATTTCAGAAATATTTCATAAAATACATAAAGATCTGACATAGAATGTACAAATTAAGAAACCAGAAGGAAAAGTATAGGAATTTTACTGTAAAATTAAGCACTTGTATATAAGCATACCAGATCACATTTAGAGAAGCCTGGCCACTCACTCAAATTGTTTTCCAGTAATACATCTTGGAGACAGAAACCCTAAAATCTCAATTCCTAACCCGAAATATGAGACAGTAGTCTCATACGAACAAGATTCTTCCTTGCCATGTTTTGTCTTTATGGCTGCACCCAAAGTGACTGAAGAGTTCTCTTAGGGATACCAATGTTCTCTAGAGCACACGGGGAAAGGCCAAAGCATGAGCTTTATCACCTGAAGGTCATCTTCAAAGAAAACATGTATCTCTTTTCAGTGTGTGTTCTATTTTCTCTTTATTATTTTTCTTTTTTTTTTTACATATACATTTATATTATTACACATATATACAATAAACTACCTATAGCAAGAAGAACCATGAAACAATCAGGAATTATATAAATGTTATATTCATAGTGTTTTACTTTCATTTGTGAGTTCAACAGCAAAGGGTCAAATAGTTCTCCCACAGTGAAAAATTCAACAATGGGAGTCAATGCATCAGACGAGGTATGAAAATATTTTGAATAATAGCACACATCTAATTATTTATCATCAGAAAATGGATAAAAATTCTAGGACTAAGTATGGCTTAACATAATGCAGTTCATATTTACATATAGTTTTACTTCACAAGTCCCACACTTTTACTGTCTAAAAAACACTTAACAGGTTTTAAAAAAAAATTATTTATTATTATTTTAAGCACTCCATATGTAGCTACTTTAAGTTTGCTCACATTCACTTATGAGTTTGATGGTGTCTTGTTCACCAGAGTTCAAGTCTAGTTATTAATTATTCTAATTATGCTGTACAGTATGAGCATAGGCTCACTGCACTAATCTGAGATGCTGCCTCTTTTAAATTGTTGAATATGCTTGATGTACATTTTATTTTTTAAGTAAATTAGTACTACCAGGCACGTGCCACTATTTCTATTGACATTGATAAATATTGAGAGAGGGTTAGGGGATAAGGTTGTGAGTCCAAGGTCATAGCTTTGTGTTCCCCAAATGGCATCATAGCTTCTGCAGTCTAAGTTTTATCTCCTACCTCCTGTATTGCCCACTTACATTTTTTTTTTAATATCTTCTCTTTTGTTATTGTGATTTCAAAGTCACTGTCTCCTCTGTGCTTGGCCGCAGGGTTTTTAGCAACAATGAGAACTAAGCATATCATTTAAGGTCAAGGCTGGCATGTACATCTCGTTGGATAACACATTACCATGTCAATTGCTGCTGTTGCTATTATTTTGAGATGGGGCTTCAATCTCATCTTGTTCAAGATCCTTGGTATGGGATTACTCCCCAGTTCAGGTTTTCAGTTTTTCCAGTATCATTAGAGTTTGCAATAAAGAATATTCCAGGCTTACATACAGCTTGACATTATACAGACTGCTTCATTCTGTGCCTTCATGTAGCCTACAGATTCCAGGAAATATTTTGTACCAAGTGATATAACTATATACAGGAATGTCCCAGGACATTGAGAAACAACTTGGTCTCCATTGCTTTTTTCTTTTATCTTTCCTTTCCTTTTCTTTTTTTTCCCTTCTGTCCTTCTGTCCTTCCATTCTACCTTCCTTCCTTTGTTATTTCTTTTTCATCGGGATTTTTAACCTTGCAGCAGGAATAGCCTGTATCTTTATCTTTTTGGTATAAAATTATACTTGATGTCGTTACTGGAGACCCTACTGAAGATCTCTTTGGGCAAGAGAAGAGGAAAACCTTATCACTTGCCAGTGCCATGTGGGGCTCTATGAAATCTTTGTTGGGTACTTTGTGTTTATAAAAAACATTCCCTACTTTTATCTTCTAGAGTGTCTCCTTTTCTTTCAGCTTTCCAGCCTTTCTCATGTGGCTTCTGACCATTTTTAAACATTTCCAGCAAACCCTTAACTTATTTTCAGGTTAGGTACTTCTCTATATGCCCCCCTCCCTGAAATTGGAGCAATTTAACTGTTTTAGTTCTCCAGTCATGTATCTCTGGTATTTTTGTCCTGCTGTTATAACAATGCACACTCTGGAGACTGACATTTACTCTTCCTTGAGCACAGTGGGGATTAGGAAGACTAAATATAATTTCCTCATGAGAGGCCTACATATATGAATATCTTGAGATCAGCATCTTACATAATTTGAATATGTCATCTGGATGTTAATATTGTCATTTCTATCTTTAGTGAGATTAACTTTTTATTTTAAATGTTATTTCTGGTATTTGAAATTGTTGGTTAATGTACGGAAGGAATTAAGGAAATTTGATGCCATCATCTGTTCTCAAGTTCCTACAAATACATGATACTTATTTTTAAAAAGATAGTCAGCTAAGACATATTACTCTTTTTTTAGGTACACTATATTTCAAATTCTGGCAAGTCACACAGGAATATATTTAGGGAAAATTGAATTCCTCTCTTGTTTCTAGCATAGGCTGGGAGACTTGGCTTTGTGGTGGCAGATTGCTATCATCTTGATAGCTATTGATATCTACCCTTCCTTCCTCCTGTTCCTCCTCTGTTCCCCAGCACTGCTGAGTTTAGGACAACTGAAAACCCACAGAAATATGCTTTCTGTATTTATCTAGTACATCTAGATTTCTAAGCTGCAGATATGATAGATAGGTGAACTGGTGAAAGAAGAATAATGTTGAGACAAAAGGCAATGAGGTACTTAGAGGAAGGTATAGATTGGTCTTTGAGGGTAAGAATGGAAACTAAAGCTTCTAGGCTCCACATGTCCTATAAGGAATATTACAATAATTTGTAGTATATATCATGATATAATATTTTATTTTATCCATAGTTGTTTTACTTACTTTTACTAAATGCAGTGACATTTAATTTTTAAAAATCTTAAGTTTGTTTTTGTGAGGTATTAAGTGTTTCCTCTATTTTCTCTTAAATCTTGGTGTTCTACCAATCTAATATTGATGTCTAACTCAAAACTCATGAAGATGTGAAAAAATGTAAGAGGGAATTAAGAGGTCTGCAACTATGAAATAAAGCAATGCAATATTCATGATGAAAAATCAGAAGAGGTGCTAACAGGAAATTTAAACAGCTAGGGGCGACATGGGAGGGCAATTGTATATTATATATATGTTGTAATGAAACTCTTTATTTGTAGGATAACCTAAAAGGTTACTTATTGAAAGAATATTGTGGAATTTCTAGCTGATATAATTGAAAACAATACCGTATCTTTCAAAACTTAGGTGTCTTCTCATTTTCTTTTATATTTCATAAAGTTAAAATAATTGTCAAAGACAGTGGGATGCCAGAATATTTGTATATTTTGCTAATGTAAATACATGATATTGTTTAGTTTTGTTTAAGCTTAATTAAATCTTTTCCCTTTTAAAAAACAAAATAAAATATAAGATAATTATGGTCACATCAAAGTTGGACAAGACACACCAACAGAAGAAAAAAATTCCCAGAGGAGGCACAGGAATCAAAGAACTTGTGTTGGCTCTGTGTTTGCTGCTTCAGTCTCTGTGAGTTCATATGAACTTTGCTCAGTTGATTTAGAGGGCCTTGTTTTCCTGATGTCCTTCATCCTCTCTTTCAGCCTCCTCTTCCCTGCGCTCTGTGGACAGAGACTTGATGGTGACATCCCATTTAGAGCTGTGTATTCCAAGATTCTCCTCCCTCTGTGGATGTGTATGTGTGTGTGTGTGTGTGTGTGTGTGTGTGTGTGTGTGTGTGTGTGTGTGTCTGTCTGTCTGTCTGTCTGTCTGTCTCTGTATGTGTTCCCATTTGCTACAGGAGGAATCTTGTCTGGTGATGGCTGAATAAGATATTGATCCGTGAGTATAGCAGGATATCATTAGGAGTCACTCCCCATAACCTGTTTATTCACTGGATTCTGCAGTTTGTAATGCACAATGTAGGCACTTTCCTTTTCTGAAATTTGAAAGTCAAATATTATGTTAAATTGTTATGGATGCTTTGAAAATAAGATTTTTTTTTAAATGACTTCTAGGAGAATGAGATAATTATTATGATGGTGTTTTATTTATCCCCCAAACTTAGTATAATTCTGGGAGACAGAACCAGAGACAGTCTTTACTGTTAGAAGACATAAATAATATGAGATGGGTAAGAGATACCACTTGTAATGAAATTAGGT
This sequence comes from Acomys russatus, assembly GCF_903995435.1. NCBI lineage: Eukaryota > Metazoa > Chordata > Mammalia > Rodentia > Muridae > Acomys > Acomys russatus. The sequence continues at coordinate 41,124,413 of NC_067142.1, read as the reverse complement.
GTTACGTGTTATATTTTGATCTGTGGCATGAATTTTAGTATGGACAGACTACATTAAATTGATACTTTCACCTTTCTATTCACATTACAAGATTGAGTGTTTTGTGTCTCCTTCCATGAACCAATGGAGTCTATTTTTTCACCCAAATAATTATGGGTTGGCTTTCCTGTTCAATGTGGCCAGAGCATCAGTGCAGAAATGAAACCATGGACTGTCTGAGTCCATCTCAAAAGACCCTGATTGCAGCTCTGCTGTGATCATTGTCACCCTGCCCATTGTATGAAAATGCCAAGCTAGCCTCCTTGTACACTAGAGACAATAAAAGTAGTATCCACACGAACTCACCTCCAGATAAGCTTTTGAACTACTCTGATGAGGCAGATGCAATCGACTTGCCTAGTGATTTTGGTTACATTAATGACCTTGTGTGAGGCCAGTGAACTATCAGGCTCTTTGAACCCTGCCCCAATTGTGAGCTGCAAAGCTGAATGAGATGTTAGAACACTGCTGCTTTTTAGCCCAGGTATTTTAGAGTTAGTGTTACCTAGCAGTAGAAAACTGATGGAGTAGTCAGTCTGTTGAATTTTTTAATACATCTATGCTGTGGATCATCAAATATGACATGAGAGTAGCTCATGCATTATTACAAATTTTAAATAATAGAGTATACTACATTATAGAATAAAGTGTTGGTGATATGATGAAAATAAGTCCTTTGATACTAAAGCTTGTAAATGTATTCAGAATTGCTCTATATTAAATCAAAGATTCAGCCTTATAAATTACAGCTCTCACTTGAGTTATTTGGTTGCAGCTGGGTGCAAATTCACATAAATGTTTCAAAAATTAAACAATTGGTCTAATAATTTAATATTTTCTTAAATATTTTACATTTAATATTGCTTAACAATTTTCATATTTGTTCCTGGGCATTTATGTGTCACATTAGACTTATCTCTGGAGGGTTTTTAATCATGCCACACAGCAAGGCCTTAGGGTGACTTCCACAGTTCTTTGAAGACATACAGGATTTATAGAGAAAAAAGTAGAGTTCTAGGATTGAGATCAGCATGTTCTACAACAGAGACCTGTTCTAGTCTGTAATATGCATTCCTGACAACTCTTTTGTGTGACATAAGTAAAATAAAAGCTATGTATTTTAGAGTAACTTTAAAGTGTGACAAGTATATATATAAGGTCCAAATAAGACTGCATTCAAGGTACAAAATGTTTCCCTTAAGGAGTCTTAGTGCCTCTACAATTATTATCCAGCCTCTTCCTTGTACTTAGGCAATAAGCGACCTAAATTGCTTTACATTTACTATATTCTATTTCTTAGAGCCCATATAAGTCACACCATACACCATTTATATTTGGGGGCTGGCTTCTTTCACTTAGCATATTATTTTAGAGCAGTGGTTCTCAATCTGTGGGTTGTGAGTCCCATTGAAAACCTCTGTCTCAAAATATTTACATTACAATTCATAACTCCAGTAAAATTACACTTATGAAGTAGGGGCAAAAATAACTTTATGTTTACTTACGGGGAACTGTATTAAAAGGCCACAGCATTAGAAAGGTTGAGAACCATTGCTCAAGAGAGTTATTCATCTTAAGTGTATAGTGTGTTAGACTTTATTGTCGAGTAAATTCTATCATATGAATATACAAGCTTGTTATTCATTTACATGTTTATGAGCATTTGAGGTGTTTGTATATTTTATGGTGATTAAATCCATGAATGTTTGTATGTATTGATCTGTTTTCTGAGAGATAGGTTCTAAGCTTCTGACTTTGTATGAAATGTGTAGTGATACTACTTTGCAGTGTTAATTTACAGTCCTTGGTGATTATAAATGTTGAAACATTTAGATAATCTGTTGTTATTTTTCAACCTCTCTACTGGAGTGCTTGACTCTGTGTCTTCACATTATTAGTTTGCAGAAGCTTTTTCCATATTTTCTATATGAATCCTTTGCACATATCCATAGAATATTTTCTACCTAGCTTGCCCTTTCACTTTCCTAATAGTATTAAAGAGAGAGCTCAATTTGATTTTGAGAAAGTGCATTTAATCAGTGATTATTTTTTCCTATGTGGTTTCTGTATCAGATATAAAATATATTTGGCTACTTCTCTGGGACACAAATTTTTCTTCTGTGAGTTTTTTTCTTGTTCATGTGTTTGCTACCAAATCTGTGATCCACTTTAAGAAAATGTTTTTGTACTTATAAAGGTTAAGATACATTCAGTTTTTTAATGTGCTTGTAGAGCTGTTTAAGCTTTTTATGTGTGTGTGTGAGAGAGATTTATGAGTTGAATTGCTTTGTACATGTAGTTTAAAGGCAAATGAATATGTGCCTGTCAATTTATTTCCATATTATTGATTATGAGAGGATATTTTTTAAAGTATGTTTAATTCTTTTGTACATTTTAAAAATGTTTTTATAATTTATTCAGATTACATCCCACTTGTATTTTTCTTCCCTGCCTCTCTCTTTTGACCTATTCCCCTCCCCTAGACTTCTGACAGAAGAGGACCTCTTCCCTCACCATATGATCACAGCCTATCAAGTTTCAGCCAGATAGCCTGCTTCCCCTTCCTCTGAGTGCCACCAGGCCTCCCCACCAAGGGGAAGTCATAAGATTGGGGGCACCAGAGTTCATGTCAGAGTCAGTCCCTGCTCTCCCCACAACTGTGGAGAATGAGCTTTCCATTGGCTAGATCGGAACAAGGGGTCAAGATTTAAAGCATGCATTGTACTTAGCTGATACAGTAGCTTGTACAGGACTGCTGGGTCCAGATCTGCCAGCCTTGATGGTCTTCTCATGGGGCTCCTGAAACCTCTGGCTCCTTCTATCCCTCCCCTCTTATTCCATACCACTCTCCCTGGAGTCTAACAGCAACTTCCAGCATCTGTCCTGATCCCCTGCTGAGTGGAGAATCTCAAAGGACACCAAAGTTGGGCTAATATCCACTTATAAGTGAATATATACTTGAGGTAGCCTATTCTCAATTTTCTGAGAAAGCACCAGAGTGATTTCCAAAGTGGTTGTACAAAATTTCACTCCCACCAACAATGGAGGAGTGTTCTCCTTTCTCCATGTCCACGCCATCATGTCCTGTCACTTGAGTTTTTGATCTTAGCCATTCTTATGGGTGTAAGATGAAATATTAAAGTCAATTTTTGTTTGTTTTTTGTTTTTGTTTTTTTGAGACAGGCTTTCTCTGTGTAGCCTTGGGTGTCCTGGACTCGCTTGTAGACCAGGCTGGCCTGGAACTCACAGTGACCCACCTGCCTCTGCCTTCTGAGTGCTGGGATTAAAGGTGTGCACCACCACACCTGGCTTTAAAGTTGTTTTGATTTGCATCTCCCTGATGACTAAGGATGCTCAGCATCTCTTTAAGTATTTCTCAGCCATTAGATATTTCTCTTGAAAATCTTTGTTTAGCTCTGAGCCCCATTTCCTAACTGAGTTATTTGGTTTGGTGGTGTTTATTTCTTGAGTTCTTTATATGTTTTGGATAATTAGACCTTTTTTGAATGTAGAGTTGGTGAAGATCTTCCTGTCTATAGGCTGTCATTTTGTTCTGTTGACAGTGCCCTTTGCCTTACAGAAGCTTTTCTGTTTCATGAGGTCCCATTTATTATTTGTGGTTCTTAGAGCCTGAGCTACTGGTGTTCCGTTCAGGAAGTTATCTCCTATGTCAATGAGTTCAAGGCTCTTCTCACTTTTTATTCTAACAGAGTTAGTATGTCTTGTTTTATGTTGAGCTCTTTAATCCACTTGGACTTGAGTTTTGTGCAGGGTGATAAATATGGATCTACTTGCATTTTTCTACATGTAGACATGCAGTTAGATCAGCACCATTTTTTGAAGATGCTATCTTTTTTCCATTGTGTGAATTTGGCTTTTTTGTCAAAAAACAAGTGACCATAGGTACATGGATTTACTTTTGAGTCTTCAGTTCTACTCCATTGATCAATCAGCTGCATTTTATGTCAGTGTCATGCCAGTTTTATTACTGTTGCTCTAGAGTACAGTTTGAGATCAGGGATGGAGATTCCTCCAGAAGATCTTTTATTGCACAGGATAATTTTTAGATATTCTGAGTTTTTTGTTTTTTCCATATAAAGTTGAGAATTGATCTTTCAAGGTCTTTTAAAACTGTGTAGGTATCTTAATAGGGATTGCATTGAATCTGTAGATTGCTTTTGGTAAGATGGCCATTTTTATTATGTTGCTTCTCCTGATCCACGAAAATGGGAGATCTTTCCATCTTCTGATATCTTCTTAAATTTCCCTCTTCAGAGATCTGAAGTTTTTTCCATACAGGTCTTTCACTTGCTTGGCTACAGTTACAGTTACACCAAGGTACTTTATGGTTTTTTGTTTTTTTTTGTTTTTTTTTGTGTGTGTGTGTGTGGCTATTATAAAGGATGCAGTTTTCCAAATTTCCTACTCAGCCCATTTGTCATTTGTATACAAGAGGACTACTGACTTTTTTGAGTTGATTTTTGTACCAGCCACTTTGCTGAAGATGTTTATCAGCTGTAGGAGTTCCCTGGTTGAAATTTCGGATCACTTACATACACTATCATATTATCTGCAAATAGTGATACTTTGACTTCCTCCTTTCCGATGTAGATCCCCTTGATTTCTTTTTGTTTTCTTATTGTTTTAGCTAGAATTTCAAGTACTATATTAATGATATATGGAAGAGTGCGCAGCCTTGTCTAGTCCTGGTTTTAGTGGAATTTCATTGAGTTTCTCTCCATTTAATTTGATGTTGGCTATTGGCTATATAGCCTGTATTATGTTTAGGTATGGCCTTGTATCCCTGATTTCTCCAAACTTTAAACATGAATGGTTGTTGGATTTTGTCAAACGCTTTTTAGTCATCTAAGGAGATGATCAGTTTGTTTATATGGTGGATTACACTGATGGACTTCTGTTTATTGAACCATTTCTGCATGCCTGGGATGAAGCCTACTTGGTCATAGTGAATAATATCTTTGATGTATTCTTGAATTTGGTTTGTGAGTATTTTATTGAGTATTTTTGCATCAATGTTCATAAGAGAAATTGGTATGAAGTTCTCTTTCTTTGTTGGGTTTTTGTGAGGTTTAAGTATCAAGGTGACTATGGCCTCATAGAATGAGTTTGGTAATGCTCCTTCCATTTCTATTTTGTGGAGTAGGATGAAGAGTGTTGGTATTAGCTCTTCTTTGAAGGTCTCACAGAATTCGGCTCTGAAATCATCTGGCCCTGGTTTTTTTGTTTTTGTTTTTGTTTGTTTGTTTGTTTTTTGTTGTTGTTTGGGAGACTTTTGATGACTTCTTCTAGTTCCACAGTAGAAATAGGACTATTTCATTTGTTTACCTGGTCTTGATTCAACTTTGGAAAGTGGAATCTATCAAGAAATATATCCATTTCCTTTAGATTTTCAAATTTTGTGCCATATAGGCTTTTGAAGTAAGACTTAATGACTCTTTGTATTTCTTCAGTGTCTGTTGTTATGTCTGCCTTTTCATTTCTGATTTTGTTGATTTGGATAGTGTCTCTCTGCCTTTTACTTAGTTTGTCTAATGGTTTGACTATCTTGTTGATTTTCTCAAAGAACAAGCTCTTGGTTTTGTTGATTCTTTGAGTTGTTCTCTTTGTTTCTAATTTATTTATTTTAGATCTGATTTTGATTATTTCCAGCCATTTACTCCTCTTCAGTGTTTCTGCTTTCTTCCCCCCTAGGAGTTACAGATTTATCATTAAGTTGCCTGTATGAGATGTTTCCAATCTCTTTATGAAGGCAATCAGTGCTATTAATTTTCCTCTTAGCACTGATTTCATTGTGTCTCATAAACTTTGGTATGTTGTGCCGTTAGTTTCATTGAATTTTAGGAAGTCCCCAATTTCTTTCTTTTTTTTTCCTGACTCAGTAGTCATTGAGTAGAGAGTTCTTCAATCACCTTGTATATGTAAGCTTTTTGTTATTTCTGTTGTTGTTGAGGTCCAACTTTAGTCCATGGTGGTCTGATAGGATACAAGATTATATTTCAATCTTCTTATATCTGTTAAGGCTTGCTTTGTGACCTACTCTATGGTCAGCTTTGGAGAAGGTTCCATGAGGTGCTGAGAAGGTATACTTTTTTTTTTGTTTGGGTGAAAAGTTCTGTAGATATCTATTAGATCAATTTGATTCATGACATCTGTTAGCATCATTATTTCTTGGTTTAGCTTCTTTTTGGTGAAAGGGGAGTGTTGAGGACTCCAGCAATTAATGTGGGTGAATAAATGTGGTTTAAGCTGTATTAATGTTCTTTTTACAAAAATCAAGGTACCCTTGTAATTGGGGCATAGATGCTCAGAATTGTGATGTCATCTTGGTTGAATTTTCTTTGAGAGGTATAAAATGTCCATCTTCATCTCCTTTGATTAATTTTGGTTGAAAGTCTATTATGTTAGATAAAAGAATGGCTACTCCAGCTTTCTTCTTGTGTCCATTTGCTTGGAAGTTCTATTTCCAACCTTTTGCCCTGAGGTAATGTCTATCTTTGTGGTTGAGATGTGTTTCTTAAATGCAGCAGACTGTTGGGTCTTGTTTATACATCCATTTTGTTAGCCTGTGTCTTTTTATTGGAGAGTTGAGACCATTGATGTTGAGATAGATAATGACCAGTGATGGTTAGGTCCTTCTATTTTGTTGTTGGTTGTGGTAGCATTTTTGTCTGGTTTTTGTTTTGCTAAAGTGAAATTATCTATTTCTTGTGTTTTCCTGGGTGTAGTTATCTTCCTTGGGTTGGAGTTTTCATTTAGTAACTTCTGTAGGGATAGATTTGTGGATAGGTACTGATTGAATTTGTTTTTGCCATGGAATATCTTGCTTTCTCCATTTTTAGTCATTGAAAGTTTCTCTGAGTATAATAGTCTGGACTGGTATCTGTGGCCTTTGGGGTTTATAAAACCTCTACTCAGGCCCTTCTGGCTTTCATGGTTTCTTCTGGAATGTCAGGAGTATTCTGATAGGTTTGCCATTATATGTTACTTGGCACTTTTCCTTCCTGCTCTTAATATTTTTTCTTTGTTCTTTATATGTTGTGTTTTGATTATTATGTGTTAGGAGGATTTTCTTTTCTGGTCTACTCTATTTGGTGTTCTGTGGGCCTCTGGTATGTTATATGCATCTCTTTCTTTAAATTGGGAATTTTTTCTTCTATGATTTTGTTGAAAATATTTTCTGGGCCTTGGGTTCTAGCATCTTCTGATTCCTCAATTTCTATTATTCTCAGGTTTTGTCTTTTCATGTTGTCCTTGATTTCTTGGATGTTTTGTATCAGGAATTTTTCGGATATAACATTTTCTTTGATGTTATGATGAAATTCTTCCATTGTATCTTCTACACCTGAGATTCTTTCCTTTATCTCTCATATTCTGTTGTCAATGGTTACTTCTGCATTTCCTGTTTCTTTTTCTAATTTCTCTCTTCTCAGGCTTTCTTCAGTTTATACTTTTATCATTGTTTCCATTTTAATATTCAGATCTTGAACCACTTTATTGCTTTCCTTTACCTGATTATTTGCATTTTACTGCTTGGACCCAGAAACTCTCTGTGGATTGGCCAAGTGACCTGATGTCAGGTCCACCCTTGCAGCCCCAGACCCTGGTACACTGCATTGCACAGTTTAGTCTGAGATGGAGTGATGGTGCAGTGAGCCCTGCCAGTGTGTGGCTTGGCTTTGGTGACAGTGCAGGGCCTTCCTGGGCTCTGGAGCCTTCTGTGGATTGCCTCAGTGAGCTGAGGTCAGATCCACCTATGCTCCACACTCTGCGTTCTCCCCTGGTCTAGCAGACACAGAGGATGGTGCTCTGCAGCCCACAGTTCAGTATGAGAGCAAGCACAGGTATAGCCAATAACCTGCTTTGGCTGGGCTTCGGTGAATGTGCCTGCACCAGCATAGGCCTTGGGGTCTTCCATGGATTGTCAAGGTGATCTGAGGTCAGAGCCACATGTGCTACCCACCTTAGGTTCTTCCCTGGGCCAGAAGACCCAGGTTTTGGTGCTCTACAGCCCACAGTTCAGTCTGAGACACAGAGTCTGAGATGTAGAGCACAGATGCAGCTCCGAGGTGGGTATGCGTCCAGACTCTGAGGATGGGGCACCCACCCACATGGAACCAGGGACTCCTCTGTGGACCAGGTCGATGGCCTGAGGCCAGACCCACCTGTACTCCACACCCTACAAACCCCTCTCACCTAGGGCACTCCAGCTCTTGTGGTCTATAGCTCCCAGCCGGGTCCCTAGGCTCAATCCTGGTGATCAAACACAGTGCATGGTCAGCACTGCCATTCTTTTGTATGTTTAATCTATGAATACATCTAGGTCAACCTAACATTTAAATTTAGTAACAGCAGTGTATCACTTATCTAAGGGAATAATAATGTGTAGAGACAAGATGTATCATAAATACTGAAAGGCTTTATGCTGCAGCTTTGCTAAGTAATAAGGAAGTAGAATTATGCTCAGGTATCAAACACTAGCTGGTAAGAGAGAGGTATTCTAAAAGTTTTATCGGGTTAGCAAGATGACTCAAGGGTTAACAGCATTTTCCCTTGAAACCTAGAGACCCGAGTTTGATTCCTAGAACCTCCTTACAAGTAAGGTAAGAACCATCCCATAAAGTTGTTCTTAATTTCAACATGAGTTACATGGCACACGTGCCCCCATACCTCCTGGACACCCCCCCTTCCAACAGCTTGAAAGTTTTATCCTTTGATTCTGGGCTTATAACATAGTCTTCAGTTCATACTGTGGCTTCCAAGGAGTAGGCAGAGGTGGATAGTGCTCTGATGATACATTATTAGTTTCTGGTCCCATGAATCATTTCAATTCTAGAAGTAATTGGGCAAAATGCCATTTCAATTGCATATCATAACCCCTAGTAGCTTGAGTAGAGAGAGAATCTGCATCTATGAATCAAAAGAGGAGAGTAGCAGCCAAACTTCTATTCATCTTCAAGGAGGAAAGGAGTACAGTATAAAAAAATATCACCATGTGGCACAAACTGTGGCATCATGTGAGATCTTAGGGAGTCATCAGATGGATTCTCATACACAAAGAATTTTTGGAATACTGATACGGTTTTTAATCCACCTTATAATTATATGAGCTTCTGATATTCAGTGTGAAAAACAAAATGTGTATGTTATTCCCTTTGTGGGAAAATGAACTAAACTTTTTGGTAGAATAGGAATGCTTTCAATTATAATGGTCCATGAGTACAGGCCTGCAGCTTCAAACCATTAGGTACAGATTTGCAAGGGTTGAAAACACAAAGATGAATTCCCTTTCATACAAGGTGATATTGTCCAATACAAAGAAGAATAAATATGCTATTTAAATGGTTTATGTATGTTTCAGAGACTCATTTAAGTAGATGTTTTAAACAATCTCAGCATTTATATTTGTCTTTAAAATTTAGCTCCTGATTTTAAAAAATAGACTTATATTGTGAAAATAGAAGCACAAATCAATCTTTTTCTTTGGAGGTATCATTGATATGTGGGAAAAGATATTAGAATTGTCAGCTGACATCAGCTATAGTCCTTTGTTGCAATGCTGGCTCAAATGGATGTATTTTAAATTTAGATTCTGAAACATGAAACACACAGGAGGTAAACTTTAAACCCCTTCCCAGATCTAGCCAATGGTCAGAATATTCTCCACAGTTGAGTGGAGAGTGTGATACGACTTTCTCACGTACTCTGGTGCCTCACATTTGACCATGTCCCCTGGAGGGGGAGACCTGGTGGCACTCAGAGGAAGGACAGCAAGTAGCCAAGAAGAGACTTGATACCCTATGAGAATATATAGGGGGACGTAATCCCCCTCAGGAACAGTCATAGGGGAGGGGAATAACGGGAAAATGGGGGTTGGGGGAGGAATGGGAGGATACAAGGGATGGGATAAACATTGAGATGTAACAAGAATAAATTAATAAAAAAAATGCAAAAAAAAAAAAAAAAAGAAAGAAAAATGATAGTGTTCTCAGGCGAGATGACGTCTGGTGATGTTTGATAATAGTACAGTCTGACAAATATGTGACTGTTTAAATGCTTTTATTTTGGAATAATAGAGTACAGAATCTCACCATTGTTCTGCCTCTAAGCAGGATTTAGGTTTCTGTGACTGGTTTACTTGGACAGAGCTAAAAAGTTACAAATACACAGTCAAATGAAGTACATCCGTGTCTATTCAGTTAAGAAAAAAAAAGAATAGATACCTCATTCTATTTGCTCATTGCAGATGAAATCAGGCATTCTCTCTCTTTAATAACATATAGACAGTGCCCTGTCATGGATTCTGAGATGGTATTTGGTGAACTAATGAAAGCATAAGCTTTAGCCCTACTCCTGTGAAAATTAAATGTGGAATTCAATAGAGTGTGTCTAGACTGAACAGAGCATTAAATTAAATTTGTACTCCTTCATTTTGGCTTAAGAAAATAAAGGAATTATTGGTGGAGCATAGAATGTGGATTATTCACAGAATTGGAGCAAATTATTAGTTTTATATGGCAGGCTTATTTATATTTACGAGAGTACTTATATATTTAATGTAAGCCATGATTTTTAACTCTTCAATATACAAGAGGAGAAATGTGTGTGCTAAGGTTGAAAAGGTCAAAAGCATATGTTTATTTGAAAGGGATTTGTTCTACTAGATTCTTCCCATGGAAAACTTAATATATAGGACTGGCAACATGGTACAAGAGTCTGTCAAACTAAATAAAAGATATGAAACATTTACATGATATACGAAACTAGAGGAAGCATGAAATTATAGTTCCTGAAAAAAAAGGAAGCTCTCTGACCAGAGAAAATGTCTAGGCTGTAGCAGATAGAAGTTAAAGAGGTTAAAGAGGGTTACATTAAATTTGCAAGAGCTCTATGATTCAGAATGGAGCAGTGAACTTGGTTGGCAACATTTTAGGAATTTTATACTCCATGAGAAATTGTTTTACCTATAACTTTTAACTTCCTTAGAAAACAAACCAGCATTTTTCAAGAAAAACAAAGAGTATTGAAAAACCATAATGAACAACTTCTAATAAAAACAAACTCTATGGGAACTATAATTGCAGTTAAATATGATCCATAAACAAGAGTAGACCTAATAAAGACAGAATTGGTGGAATTGTCCACTATGACGTGAGCATAGCCTTGATATGCACAAGTAGGATCTAAAATGGAGAGGATTGAGCTCTGAGCACTTTTTCAAAGAGTTGTCTGTTGAAAAACAGTTATGTAGAAGAAATTGTAGGAAACAGCTCAGTAAAGCTTGAGAACACAGTAGTAAAAACTTCCACAGCTAAAGTACAAGGGAAACAATCAAAAGAAGGAACATGATGAGAGCCTACCGTCGCTGTCCTCTGTCCTCTGAAAGACTAAGCAGATGCTGAGACTCACAGCCAAACTTTGGACAGAGCATAGAGAGTCCTCTGTAAGAGCAGATGGCGGGGTAGAAAGACCCAAGGGCACAGGAACTCTTCAAGAAGACCAACAAATCTGGGCCTAGAGGGGCCTGTGCAGGCTGATGTACCAAACAAGGAGCATGTATGGAGGGGCCCTAGGCCCCTTGCTCAGTTATAGCCAATAGGCAGCTCAGTCTCCATGTGGGTCCCTTGGTAAGGGGAACAGGGTCTGTCTTCGCCATGGAATCTGTTGCCTACCCCCTCCTTGTGGAGAATGTGATAATGCTACATATGAAAAATAATATAAGAACAGTAAATAAATAGAAGGCAAGGAATTCATAGTGGAGCTAACACTAAAAGATAACTATTAAGAAGGGAGAAAAATGAAAAACAAATTTAAAAACTCTTTAACCCAACCATATATTGGTATTTACTTGAGGTAACAGTGACTTAAACACTTCAGTTGTAAACTAAGTATTGTCAGAATAAAATCCGTCTTTACATGACTTAAACGGTGTGTGGCTTACATACAAAGACGTATTTATAAACTACACCTATGGAGGTGAGAAAAGACCATATTTATGAAGAAAACAAAGTTCTAAATACTGATAAGTTCTTTGTTACTGATAAGAAGTGCACAAGTACATCATTTATATTAGCACATACTAATTTTTACACTAATAGGAATCAGTACGATCTCTCTGTGCATGCATTCAGCATACTTTCGTTATGACAAGTCACTTCTCCCACTGCTATATTTTGCTCTCTCACTGGCTTTTGTGCCAATGCTATGTTCTCTAGTACACCCTAAAATCATGCAGGAAGATACCTTTCGATTTACCATTTTTGCATATGATTCTGCAGCTATTGAAGGTCTTTTGTACTTTCTCCTGAATTTTAGAACTTTTTCTAGCTCTGTGAAAAGGGTTATTGTTAGTTTAATTGGGAATAGTAAAGAACCTGTAGATTGCTTTGGGTGGCTTGGACATGTTAACATTTGTTGAAATCCATTAACAGAAGAGATATTTCCATCTTTTTGCATCTAATTCTCATTTTAGAGGTTATGCATTTCCTGTTCATTCATAGGTATTCTACCTTAATTTATGAACCGTTGTGAGTAAAATTGCTTTAAATTTTTTTCTCATCAAACTTGTTACTAATGTATAGAAAACTTGATTTTTTAAAAAAAATGTTGATTTTGCATCATGTTACTTTTTTGACTTTATTATTTCTAATGGCTTTTTTGGTGGAGATTTTAGGTTTTCTATGTACAGAATCCATGTTGTCCAGGACTATGTGTAATTTGGCCTTCTCTTTTCCTGTATGTGTACTTTTTATTCCCAGCGCTCAATTACCTTGCTAAAAACTATTGTTCTATATTGAGTAGGACTAAGTTTTACTCTTAAAGGAAGTCCTTTTAGTTTTGTCCCATGCAGTGGTATGTCGTGTTTGTGTTTGTAACACATAGTCATTATTACATTAAGGTATGACGCTATGCCAAATTTGAATATGGCTTTTATCCTAAAAGGTGTGTGGAGTATTATCAAATGCCCCTGTGTATATGATGAGATTTCTCTGACATCTATCTTGCCTTCTATGTGATATGTATGACTGTGTGTAGTCAGCCATGCTAATGTCCCTAGGATTAAACATTACCTTTTTGATCTTCGGTTGAACCTGATGTACTAGCATTTTGTTGAGGATTTTTCCATTTGTATTCACCAGAGGTATTGGGAACTAGTTGCTTTAATTGTTTGTTTACTTTCTAGTACTCTTGGTTTTGAGTAATATAATAATATTGACCTCAAAAACTGTGTAAGGATTTCCTCACTTTTAAAAGATGGGTAAAACTCAGCAAAGGCAACTACATCTAGCATTTATTTGTTTTCATTAGGCAACTTTGCTGCTGGTTCAGTCTCATCAGTATTATTCATCTATTGGGTTTTTTTTTTTTCCTGAATATTCCAGGTTTAATTTTGGTCAGCCATGTGTGTCCAAAAATTAATTCACTTTTCTGAGATTTTCCAGTTTATTAGGCAGGATATGACATGGAAAACAATCCTTTATGGTACATTGGATGTCTGTGGGCACCATGTGTAACGACATCACCTTTGTTAAACTGTTATTATCCTTGAAGTTTTCTTATTGGTTACTGCTTTTCAATCTTGGTTATTACTTGCAAAGAATCAGTTCTTTCATTAATTTTCTGTGAGGACCCATTTCTTTCCTTCTACTTATTTTGAGTTTCATTTATTGCTGCTTTTATAAGTCCTAGACACATGTTTTTAGATTATATTTAAGAAGTTTTTGTTTTTATGCAAATATTCATTGTTATAACCTCCAATACCAGTCCTAATTATGCTGGATTCCACAGAATTTAGTATACTGTGTTTTCCATTTTTCATTGTCTCAAGAAATGCTTAAATTCCCCCTTTAAACATCTTGTTGACTCACTGTTTATAAATGTTTTACCAAGTTCAGCCTCAGTACATTGTATGATTTCTATAATTTGTCTTTTGCTGATTTGAGGTTTTGTTCCTTTGTGATCTGACAAGATAGATGATATGATTTCAATAATTTGAATTTATTTAGACTTCCATGGTCTAATAGGAAGAACTTGGTACTGATGAAAAAAGAATGTGTATGTTAAAGTCCTTGAACAGGATGTTATATAAAAGCTTGGAAAGTCCATTTAATCTGAAATATAGTTGATTCTTTTGTCTGGACTTGTGTCTGTGGTATATTCAGATTGGAGCTTGTCTCTTCTTTCAGAACTAATAATGTGTTTGCATAATTTTGTGTACCTAATGTACCATAATTATAGATTCAAAATCTTCATGTTGACTAGAATTGTTCTCTTTGAGAGTTATATAATTAATTTGTATTCTAATCTTTAGTATTCTAAAATTGATGTATCAAATAATGTGATTTTTTAAATTTATTTCAAAAGTCTCATTTGCAAATTTTATTTTTTCCCCTTTATTTGGTGGGCTTATGAGGATTCTGCCTTAATTGTTTTTATTACTTTCTTCTTTTACCAATATCATAAAAGTATATAATACATTCTGGTGACATTAATCCCTACACCTCTGTGTCCTCACACTCTCATTAGTCACCCCCTTTAGTCTTCGTTTCATTCTGATGTCCTTTTAAAATTGTATGATTTTTAAATTTCCTTTCCTCTTTCCAACTTATTCCACTTATCCTCCCTCTTTGAAATCATGGCCTCTTTTTCTTTAGCTGGTACTGTAACATGTATATACACACATAAGCCTGTATACATTTTTTTCTTTCTTTTTTTTTCTTTTCTTTTTTTTTTTATTAATTTATTCTTGTTACATCTCAATGTTTATCCCATCCCTTGTATCCTCCCATTCCTCCCCCCCCCCCCCCATTTTCCCATTATTCCCCTCCCCTATGACTGTTCCTGAGGGGGATTACGTCCCCCTATATATTCTCATAGGGTATCAAGTCTCTTCTTGGCTACTTGCTGTCCTTCCTCTGAGTGCCACCAGGTCTCCTCCTCCAGGGGACATGGTCAAATGTGAGGCACCAGAGTATGTGAGAAAGCCAAGGACAATACAGTAGGTAAACTTTAAACCCCTTCCCAGATCTAGCCAATGGTCAGAATATTCTCCACAGTTGAGTGGAGAGTGTGATACAACTTTCTCACATACTCTGGTGCCTTACATTTTTAATACTTAGATTTTTTGATGTCCTTAATGTACTTTAATTTTTGCTTTGTGACTGACTTCAGGATGTAGCATGTTATATATTATAGCTCAATGGTTCTCAACCTCTGAATATAGTTTGACGTGTTGTGGTAACTACTACAAAATACCTCATATACTAGTTCATAACTATGGTTATGCTACTTTTACAAATTTTAATATCTTATGTGAAGGATATCTGATATGAGATTCTGTAGCTGGATTTAGCTACTTTGTGGGATCTTCTTTCTTCACTCTTCTCTACCTGTTTTTTCCTCCCTTTTAATCCTCAAACACTAGGTAACAGAGAAGAAAGGATAGAAAGGAAAGGAAAGAGATTGCTGAATAAAGTCAGGGATCAGAAAGGGGTCAGCATTATAGTTAGACTACTTCCTGATGATTAGGGGCATTGAGCTTTGAGGTTCTTGGCAACAAGTTGCATCTTTAATGCCAGGATACCAAATTTCTTCTTGTTTTTTCTTTGTAGGCAACTACTTAACAAACCATTACCAAGAGCAACCAACAATCCACCATGCCTCTCAGAGACCTAGCATTTATATACCCTCTGAGAACATCACACAATTACAGAAACTATCTATAGCTGACAAAAATCATGCCTCTGTTAGAACGCAAGGCAGATGATAGTAAGCTGCTGTGAAGCAGCCCCATATGCCCATACCTGGGATTAAAATGAAAACATATTCTTTTAATATTTCTGTGTTTTAAAAAAAAACAAAACTCCTAAATTTTCACATGACTCCCCAAAGGTGTTCTGAGCAACAGGTTGAAAACCACTGTTATAGCTTGTAGTAATATCTGTGCATGATTACTATTTTTCTGTATGTCTATGGATGTTTGTTGTTTCATAACTTATCTCTATAATAGTTATATCCCTTATAGTAAAAATTGAGATGTAAGACTAAACTGCTTAGTCAGCTAAATGCATCCTCAGTGGTCATGCCCTTCTGACAGTTACCGGGTATGAATCACATTTTATAAGGCACTTAAGTTCTCACTATCAAATATATGAATTCTTACAGAAACTTTCACAACCTATTACAAATTGATATATTCAAACAGTATTAAAAACAGCCTTCTTGAAGTGAAATTGAATATACCATAAAATCTGCCCTTTAAGGTTTATGGGCCTGTGTGTTTGACAAGTAAAATAGGTGTTCAGACACCACCAATGATGCAGGTGAGTCCTCTTGTGCTTTTCTGTCGGTAGTAGCCTACATTGATCCCTGGGCCATGGCAACCCTCGTTCTCATTTTCATCCCTGCGGCTTTGCCTTTTCTAACCTTGTCTGCGAATAGTACCTTGCTGTTTATAGGCTTTTGTGCTGAACATTTTTCACCAAAATGGATGCTTTTTTTTTTCATAGGCATATTATAAGTATTGGTAGTTTCTTTCTTTTTATTCGATAATAGTGATCTTACTATAAAGATATCACCATTTCTACATTCAGCAAATGATGAGCAGACATTTTAAGTAACTGTTTACAAGTTTAGGGAAATTTCAGGGCTTTCAATTTTTTTTTTAAAATTTTTTTTGGTAAGTTTGTTTGCTTTATTGTCACATTCACAACAAGACAAACAGATAAATGCATGGTTATAAATAAGAAGATTAGAGACAACTGTCAGTGTGCAGAGAAGAAGAATATAGGAGTCAGTGGCTTCTCCCAGAGGCCAAGGGTTAATAACACTGTTAGATGATATTAAAATACTTTGGTGGCAACTACATGGAATCCCAGGCAAAGCATCCTGGCATCAACACCAACACTTGCTCTTCATTTACTTATGTTTATTACTCTTTTATTCAGCTTCTTTCTGCGTATTTTGGACTCAATACGGTTCCTATGCCAAGGTTATGCTGTGACATTGAATAGCACTCAGAGCTCAGAAGAAGAAGATAACTATGTCCTAGGCAGCTATCAATGATTTTGTTTTCTCATATTCTTTATAACTTAAAACTGTCAGGAAAAAATAGATTTTTTACTTTTGTTAATTTTGCTGTCTTTTATTCTTGAGAGAGAAATCATAATGGGTTAAGTTTAATCAGCTCCCTACAAAGTCTTGACAATCAATGTTCACATAGAACCTGAATGGTAAAATAGCTATCTGCTAGTCAGATCCATGTACCTATGGTTTCTCAGTCAGGCGGTGATTTCCAGTGGTATGAAGAGGGATATTTTTTCACTTGCTGCAAAACATTTTTTTTTAATTAAGCCAATACTATTTTTTAAGATAAATTAGGCAGTTAGAGTGAATAAGAGATGGATTTTCTTATACCTGGCATGGTATAAGAGACTTGGGATTACAACTGAGCCTCAGAATTGAAAAAACAAATATCAGGGAATATATTTTTCATTATAGAATTTTATAGTATTTTCTCCCCAGAAGAGTAGGAAAAAAAAAAAAAAAAAAAAAAAGGAAACAAAATCTCTCCATTTCTAGTTGAGAGGATTTGTCTACAAAGCTTTTTAAACATTAGCTGATAAAGAAAGTTCTTGTGAGCATTCATATGCAAAACATTGGATCACAGTCGTAAGACATAGCTTCCAGTTCCAGCAAAGACGTCTATGAAGTGAGATGACTGTATAACATACCATGTGTACATGCCATTTTTAAGATTTCAGTGACAGATGAATTTCCAGTCAACTTTTTAAAGACTTTGTCTTATTGGTTTGCCTCAAATATTGTTCTGTTATTTAAGGGTACCATAGTCCTATTTATTGATAAAGCAACAAAGCCTTTTCTGTCCCTCTTAATCCCCAGCATGAATGCTCACTTCCTTTTCAGAACAACCAAGGGTCATCTGAGTTCAAATGACAAATACAAATTACAAAGCCGCCCTCTTAAAAGGAACAGGAAGGTTTTTTTTTTTTTTCAGTTTTTCCTGTTTTAGACACATGTGATCATGCCCTTTATCTGAAAGACCATCTCCAAGGTGAATTCTATGTTCTCACATTGAGATGAGTGTCAGGCAATCTGAACTCAAGAAAGTCTTGAGTGTTGACTTGCGGCATCTTAGTCAATGGTAAGAAGTGAGATTCTCAATTATGTTGAGGTCAGAATAAATTCTAAGTAGAAGGAAATGGACTCTGGGAGCCCTGTTACATCCTTCAGAAGTTAGGGGACAATTAGGAATTATTATTTATCTTGTTACTCAGAACACGGGGTTTCTCTTACTTTGTAAGACACAAGTAACCAGGTCCATTGATAATAAACACATAGTACATACATTCTTAGCCTTAAAATCAAATTATTGCAGTGCTGGATGCTATCATTCATGCTTTTTAAAATAATGTGCCCTGTTTTAAATATTTTTGACTTCTCATTAAAAAAAATTTTGAATATTGTAGAATTTTGGCTCTTTATACTCTCAAACTTATGACACTTTTCACTTTTCCTCTTCCCCTCTCTCCAGTGCTCTGGTTGGAGCTATTCAAAGGCTCCAATATTGGCTAGCAGGCAAAATTCAAGAGTCGAGACTCTACCCAGCAGGGCATTGGCACAGATACTGGGACTCGCTGCTGGACTTCAGGTAAGAGTTTATGCAAGAATGGGGGAATGGAATGATCCAGAGAGTTTAGGAACCCCTCAAGGAGGCCATCAAGGCTGGCAGATCTGGATTAAGACCGCCAACCCTGCCTCCTCCTCTCCCCCCCTCCCCGGGCCCACACTAACCAAGGACAACACATGCAGTAAACCCAGATCTCAATTCAGATCCAGGCAATGGGCAGCTCATTCTCCACAGTTGTGGGTGAGCGGGGACTGCCTCTGACCTGAACTCTGGTGTCCCCGATTTGATCACTTCCCCTTAGTGGGGAGGCCTGGCATCACACAGAGCAAGAGGAAACAGGCTATCCAGATGAGACCTGATAGGCTGTCATCATATGGTAGGGGAGGAGGCCCCCTTCTGTCAGAGGTCTAGGGGAATGGATCAGGGCAGAAGAGGGATTGAGGAGGAAGTGTAGCATCAGGAAGATACTAGGGAGGGGATAACATTCGTGATGTAATCTGAATAAATTATAATAAATTTAAATTTAAGAATAAAAAAAAAGAATTGTTACTTGTTTTTTTTTTAAAGGTTTTGTTTTGTTTTCTTTTTTAAAGTTAATTTATTTTATTATGTACACAATGTTCTGCCTGCGTGACTGTCCAGAAGATCTCATTATTGATGGTTGTGAGCCACCATGTGGTTGCTGGGAATTGAACTCAGGACCTCTGGAAGAGCAGACAGTGCTCTTAACCACTGAGCCATCTGTCCAGCCCAAGAATTGTTATTTGTAAAGTTAAATTTTAGACTAAGTGCAGCCTTTTTTTTTTTTGAGGATGCTATCATGTGAGTGGTATTACTCCAATGATACACTGCTTCATCGTTTCTTCTGGGCAGGAGTTTCACCTTCCCAGATTTGACAGGATATTGGCTTCAATAGAGAACATTTATAGAGAAGTTATTGCCAAACTGATCTAGACAACAGTTCTACAGTTTCTTCTTGTAGTTAACATCCCAGACTTCTAGCAAGCCATTTTTCTCCTTGGAATGGGCTCCCTCAGGCTCATTGCACAGATCCATACAAAGTCTTCCTATCTTTCACACATCCCCCAAACGAGGGGTATGGAAATCCCAGGGCGAGTGTCTGTAACCTTTATAGGAAAGATGGATGGGTTCTAATCCTATATGGATATTTTTCCTCTTAAAAGGAGACTTTTTTTTTTTTTAAAGGGATAAGCCTGTACAGAGCAAAGGTGGTGAGACAGGGAATGTGCAATGCAAGTGACACTGCAGAGAATGCCTGAGGTTGCTAGGAGTGAGGCAAGGAATGTGGAGCTTTTCTCCCTGTCTTCAGAAGGAACCAACCCTTTTGACTCCTGATCTCAAACTTCTCCTCTGCTGACTTTGAGACAATGGGGTTCTATCAGGTGTGCCACCCAGAGGAGTCCCAGGAAAGAGACGCACCACCGCTCTTGCCTAACACTCCTACTTAGATGAGTCTGACCAGATCAAGTGTGGTTGTTTGAATTTATAAATATACTAGGAATATGCATTAGTTTATTTGTGTACTCGAGCTTAAAATATAATTATAAAATTAACATACCACTTAATGTTTCTGGCTTCTTCCTGCCTATCTAGGAAACTGATAGATTTTAGATGAAATGAATTTTACTTAGTGACAATGTCTCTGGACAAAACCTCTAATGAAATTTTCTGTCCTGTTAATGACTGCTGCTATTTTTCTGAATATTAAAAAAATTACATGTAAACTAACAAAAGTTGATTAGGCCAATATGCAAGTGAAATTGAAACTAACTAAATTAAAGTGGATGCACTTTCAAAACATACCTAAAGATGTTTGTTAAGATAACATTGAGTTCTCTTAGGATTATTTTCAGGGATTCCTTTATTTACAGACCATTTCCTGAAGAGCTGAGGTCATTTTAAAAGCAAGTGGATGCTCTCTAGATTTCTCTACCTTGTTCACAAAATAGCTGCTTGTGAAATTTAATGTTTAATGTAAGTTTTTTTCTTAGCTTGAGACTCTAGTATAAAAGCTATAATAAAAGTAATATTGTAAAATTTAAAAATATATGTATAATATGAAACAATTCTTAAACTTAACTTTATAAAACATTTAGCATATTCCATTTTCTCTTTCAAATTAAGTGATGTTTGTCTATACTGCATTGTTCTCTCAGTTATAAAGTTGCAGAGAATTATACTAAAATAAGTACTCACATTTTCCCCAATTGCAGCTAAGCAACATTACTTCTGTCTTTAAAATTACATGACAGTGGAGAAGCAATTAAATAGGGTCACTATATAAGAAGACATGTTTAGAATTTTCATGTTCTCATTCTTGCTTACCTGGTCTCTGCCTCCTTGTATACAGGCTTTTTTGTTTGTTTGTTTGGTTTTTTTATGTTTATTCTTAACTATTTGATGGTTGTTGGGTGGCTCATTGACTTTGGGAAAAATAGTTTGTATGTAGAACAGCCTTTGTAGCAGCTGCTCCTGTGGTTAATAGTTGCCCTGCACAGTCATTCGTTTGGCCATAAGTATATGGTGTTGTTGTGGTTTGAACCTAAGCATCCAGGGAAGCATTCTACCATTGAGCTCTATCCTACTATTTTTTATTAGGAAATGTGATAGCAGTAGGTCGCCCCAACTGGTCTTGACTCCCTAACTCTGTATCCCAGGAAGGAACTGTGTTTGTAATCCTCCTGTCTCAGCCTTATAAGCTGCCTTATAGCCCAGCTATAGATCTGGTTAACTTTCTTGTAAGTGCTTCATCACAAAAGTAATAACTATGTATTCTTTAACTCTGAAATGGAGCATGTGTCTATGCTTCAAAGACTACAGGGAGCCTAAGGTTTCACAGAGCCAGAGGTGATGATATCCAGGTGCTGTAAGGGGGATTTCCTAAGGAAACTGGCGAGTAGCCATCTTCCAGTGTGCCTGTTGTGCTGCGGTAGTCCCATAAACTTTGTGTGTTTCTCTCTATGCTGTAGTCATCCTGATGAAGTGATAATGTGGTTTTGATCCTGGGCTTACAATACCACAACTCTTGTCACAAATGCTTCTTGAAAAGAAATGAAAATGAATTAAAATGAATACTGTGAAAAGGGGAGTGGAAAAGATAAAAATCTGTGTTTTTTTTTCAAACTATAAAGTAACCGTACTGGATTATGAAAATGTATCACTTAGATCTTGTTATATAGGTCCGATTTCTTTAAGATCTCTAGCATTATAAAGCTATGAGTTCACTCTGGCCTGTGTGCCTTACTGCTTAGTGTGAATTTGGACTGACAGGAGCTAATACATTTTTTTATATCTATTTTTTTCATTCCTTTGATAGATGCCTTTGATGGATGCTTTAGCAGTACTTTGGGGTTCTTAGCAGCTGCCTCTACTCCGTCTTTTCCCTTTATAGGAATAACATTTAGCCAGTAGTCTACCATGTTGGCTGTCTCTCTCTTCCTCTCCATTGGCAATAAAGCCCTTGCATGGCATAGTAGGCTTAATAATAGCTTTTCCTGGAGTCTCTGATACTTTTATGTATTGTTAAATGCTTAAAGGGAAATGAAGATGGTATTATGACAAGAGTTTTGTGAGAGGGAGAGTGTTGCATTGTACTTAATATAAACAAAATGTCCTTACAAGGAGGCAGATGGCCAGAGAGAAGAGTGACAATATGATGACAAAAGCAGAGAAAGGGAGGAAATGGACCTGTGAAAAGAGACTAATGATGTGCAGCCAGGAATCCTGGAGTTCTGTAGACAGTGAGGGAGCAATAGATTTTTCCACAGCACTTGGGGTAGGAATGGTTTTTGTCCATTTTTGTAGGGTCTGCTTTCAAATCTCACCTTGGGAGGTATAAGGCAGTAAATTTGTGTTAAGCCCTATGTTTGTGCTAGCAATGTGTTCCAGAAACAGCAGTGGGAATGTGACAGTTACCTACCAATTCTGTTTGACATCTGTTTCTCTGAGGACCTAAGCTAAACAAATTTTTGATAAGAAAAGCTGCAAATGTTGATCTAAAGGATTATTCATAGAAACATTTTATTTTGTCACTTTTCAAAGTCTTTAATTTTAAATGAAAATATCCAGAAGTAATAAAGTTCCAGTGGAAAGGCAATCTCTATCTTCAAACTGTAGCCTAAATCATTTAGAAATATTGTATGTAATATCCATTGTTGGAGAAAGACATTTCACAGATGTATTCATGGGTAAAATATTTAAAAATCATTGTAAATAATGAATGAGGCCAGTTAGAGAGGAGTCACAACTATTATTACAGAATACAATAGTTTTATCTATTTGTATCAGATTGAAAAAAGTATTATAAAGTCTTTCCATTTAGAAATGTTAATTGATGGGGCATTGTCTGCCAATATCTTACCTTGCATGCCTGCATCCTGCTCAGTACAGCCTTGGTCTTGTCTTACAATGTAGTTATTGTTAAAGTTAAGACTTTCTTTCCACTTGACCATATATGGTAGTATTCTTCAGGAATATTTTTTTAGTAGCCAAGTCTAAGATAAATTGGTCTGTTAGTTTTGTGGGGTTCCGTAGAGAGGTTAGAGTCAAAACTTCAGTCAAACTAAAAGAAAAACTGTTAAACATGTTATTCTTCCAGTTTTTGTCTTTATGTGAGTGTGGCATATCTTAGTCTGTCATCCACTCCGCTTTGGGTTTTGATTGCCTGTATTCCATTGCATTCTGTGAAGTGTACCTGCTTTTCTGGTAGGCTGAATTGAACTAGCTAATTCTTAATGGCTCTTATTGTTAGTAAACTTTCAATTTAAATTGGTGGGGATTAAGAAGATTACCCTTTTCTCTAAATAAAAAGAAACACCAACAAGACTATAATTACCTATTATAGTCAGATTACTTGTGAAGCTTCCTAGCTTAGTTTTGCAAATGAAGTGAAGTTCATTTTCCAAATGGCATTTTGCGATCTTTAACATTAATGTTAGTTGACCACAAGTTAAATGTGCTGTGGTACCTACATAGTCTATAACACAAAGGGATTTAGAAAGAATGTACCATGGACAAATGATATAGATTTAGATCTATAGCATAGTTAACATCACCCCCTCCTCCCCTGTTTTTTATATTCTAAAAAACAACCCTTTGGGGAATAAGGTTAGCCTTCAAGTGGGGTAGGAAATTCTTCCTGACAGAGCTAAGGTGAGGAGTCAGTGAGTTGAATAAGGAAAGGAGGAGGGGGACGGGGTGGAGGGGGAAGGAAGAAGGAAAGGGAACAGCAGGGAGACTGCCAGTGCTGCCCTTGGAATGTAGCTTGGATGCTATTGCTGATAGAAAAGACACTTTTGAGGCAGTTACAAGAGGTGGGAATGAAATAATAGGCAAAAATTGAGTTCAATCAGGACCATTTGAAACTACTTTCTTTCCTGTCAGTCACAAACACAGTCCCTATCATTCATTGCCTATTATTCATGCCTTTATCTTTTTTCTTATGTTCTGATTTTACATTCTCCTTTCCCCCCCTTTTTTTTTTCAAAGGGAAAAAAGTTTATTTTACATTTAGTTGTGATTTTTGGCTTCTTCTTCTTCTTCTTCTTCTTCTTCTTCTTCTTCTTCTTCTTCTTCTTCTTCTTCTTCTTCTTCTTCTTCTTCTTTTAAAGATGGCTCTAAGTTTTTCTTTTTTCTTTTTCCTTTCTTTGAGTCTTGGGGACTAAGTTTTGATGCCTTTCATTCTCCAATGTGCTTTATTGGCTCTTTCCACTTTGTACTTTCCCAGATGTGACAACACAGTGTAGATGTTTGCTGTCACGGGAAGGTAAAGAAAGGGAGAAGTGTGAGAAGTTGTGCTGCTGTGGGTATGTTTACAAGAGATCATGATAGGAACTTTAATTTGGGAACATCTACCCTGATACTCATATTTGGTACAGTTGGGTGTAATGGAGCCAGAGTGGAGGAAACTAGGCCAGTGAGGATAAGTGAGGAGATAGACAGTGATGAAATAAAGCAGGAAAGCAAGGAGACCACAGATGTGCAAACAGAACCAATGCAGTTCTTTGGAATTAGTGTATTTCTAATCTGAATGTCTGAGTGATGCTAAGAAGATACCAACTGAACTACAAAACAGAAAATCAGGTTTTTTTCAAGAAAGATGGTGTTAGACTACTAGAATATATGACATTGTAAATTAACAAGTCACCTCCAGACTTGAATATGGATTATGGTGTTGAAGTGGTCAGTGATGGAGAAGCTCATAAATAATCCTAAGAGAGTTGATAGTTAACATACATCAGGGAGTGTGTGCAGGCACCATTCTAACTGCTTTACATGGTTACACAAGTAATAGCTACCCATGAAGAAGAATTTTTTTTTTCTATCTGACGTGTGAGGAAACAGACCCTGATCAACTTGACTAGTTTATAGGTGCATGCCATGGAGCTGGCATTTAAGCCCAGGCTTCAGTGCCAACTTTCCTGCCTGCTACACTATTAGCAAGAGACACAGAATGAAAGAGAAAAGCCATATTACATGCTGTCTCCAAGGAAAACAATATTTGTCAATGGAGGAAGAAGAGACCATCCACAAACATTAAAAGTAAATAGTAGAAATGAGTCACAGTGGTTTTTAGAAATAAGTGGAAGAGGGTATTACAATGAAGAGGAAATAATCAAAAGAAGGTTTTTCTTTTATTTTACAGATAAAATCAAAATTGACACTATGGTTCTTGCATAGCTCATAGTCTGTTAATGATGAAAAGATTGATTATGTACATATATAGAAAACAGGAAATGTCCAAATAAACGTACTTTTCCAATTAGTCGAGTGGTCTATCGGGGTTCTTCATACTTACTACATATTTTAGCCTTGGTAATATGTAGCATATGGCAATGTTTCACTTTTTTGGCTCTTTGTGGTTCTCTTCAGACAGACTGTCAACATGAATTACTTCTGCCAGTTCTGTGTTTAATACTTGTCTGCATTGTATGCTATTATGGCTCATGAGTAGACAGTGGTATGTCTGTTGTTTTTACTGTTAATCTAATCATGTTCATCATTATAAACGTATGTAGGGTAATATATCAGAGAATAATATTATGTTCTGGGGAAATAAATTACAGAAAAATATAATAAGCAGTGTGGTGCCAGTGAGATGCCTCAGCAGGTCAAGGCCCTTGTCCCCAAACCTGCAGGGCTGATCTTGGTTCTGGAATCCACATGGTGGAAGAAAACAGACCAGTGGAAATTGTTCTCTGATTTACGCATGCTAACTGTGGTACTTGTGCATCTATAAACATTCCCATATGCACAAAAGAAATATAAATAATAATTAAACTGACAAATTTCTGAGATTAATTCCTTTTCAGAGTTTAAAACTCAGGTATATAGCATATGAAGCAATATTCACATATAAATATAGCAAATAGGTGTATATCCATGTGTCATATACATGTGTGTATGTGTGTGAGTAGAGGACAGTGTCTGCTTCAGTTCTCCAGCTTAGTTGTGAGACATCTTTCACCAGACCTGGAGTTTTCTGTCTCTCCCTCTCTAGTACTGGGATTACAATCACATACCACCACACCTGGCTTTTTTATCTGGGTGCTACAAATTTATCTTGCTGACCAACTGAGCCACTTTTTCAGCCTGAAAATATTTTATGAAGCTGGATGTCATCATTAAAAGTGTTTTGAACCTATAACTTATACAATATAAAATATTTCTTATAATTTAATAAGTCAAAACTTGTTACTATGATTTCGACAAGCATATAAAATGTTACCACATAAAACATGTTGAAATATCTTTGTTTTCTACTTTGGGTTTACAGACAGCATTTAATTTAAATGTCATATATATATATATATTTATGAATTTATATGTATATATACATATATATACATATATATTCATATACACACATATATAAAACACTTCAGATACTCAACCAACATACAAAGTGTTTTAATTATTTTAATAAGTGAGGAGACTGTGGATTGACTTTGACATATTTTGATTTAAAAGCTTTATGATAAATTCTATTGATCAAATTTCTTTCTGCAATATTATTCAGTTACATGTTGCTATTTAGATGCACAAATCATTTTGACATTGTAGCACAGCAAATATCAACATAGGAGAAAAGCCTTTGTGTAATGTAAGAATCGCTGTTTTATAACTAAGAAGCAAAAATGGGCATGGGAAAATTGCTTAGTAGATGAAGTTCTGGCCATGCAAGCTTGTGGTTCCGAGGTTAATCTTTAGACCTAAATAGAAAGTCAGGTTTGGGAGCATGGTTTTGTAATCCCAGCGAAGAAGCAAAGATGAGTATATGCTAGGACTCTGTGACCAGCCCACCCAGCTTAATCAGTAAGAGACCCTGCTTCTAAAAACCAAGTGGACAACAACCTAAGAACAATACTGTTCTTAGAAATTTCCTCTGAATCCAGTTCTTCCAGGGTGTAGGGAGGAGACTTACTCGTGAGACACCAGAAAAAAAGAAAATTTACATGTCTGGGAAAAGCTGGAACATGCAGGATTCATGAAGGCCCTTTTTTGGGTGGATAGAAGCTAACTACTACTGTGGAGAGGAGTATCTGACATGTAGAACTGCCTATGAGGTGCACAGAGAGCGCCAGGGTTGCAGCCTTCATGAGGTACCACCCTTGGAGAGATGAACCTTGAATGATGCAGTTGTTTTGACTCATTCTGACTCTTCTAGGTAACCCCATATCCACATTCCTCTTACTGGTTTACCAAGTTGGACTTTTGTGTAGCCACTACTTTGGTCTTCTGTGGGTTTCATTTCTGGGGTGAGTTCACATGTATTATATGTTCTGCCTCCTCAGAAAAAGTCTCGCACACAGTAGACACTTAGGTTGTTCTTTAGCTCCCAACTACACTCCCCAACATGTATACACCTGCACAAAAATATGCACATGCATTAATATACATGGAGTGTCCTCCTTCATACATACACATAAAAATAAAAATAAGACACATACTTTAAAAATAGAAAATGAAAGTGTATAATAGAACTTAGAAGAAAATGTGGTAGGACTATATCCAAAATCATTAAAGTAGTATGTAGTACTAGCTTTAGATGCATTTATGCTTTCTACTTTACACTTTATACTTTACACTTTAGTCCAAGTTTGCATTCTAGAACTCACTTTTGTTTTCTTACAACACTTACAAGCCTTGCTCATGGTGGGTTAGTGCACTACCCTAAACTGCAACACTGGTCCCAAACTTTACTTTCAGTACAGGGAGAATAGATGTTTATTTTTAGCAATTGTTTTTATATATTCTCTCTCTCTCTCTCTCTCTCTCTCTCTCTCTCTCTCTCTCTCTCTCTTTCTCTCACATGACTTTATTCTCCTGGATTTCCTCAAGTTTGAGACACTCATTGACATTCTTCTTGTGGGAAAGTGTGAAAAATGACAGTAAAAGTTGGCAGTTGGGTCTGGTGACAGAAGTCGTGCAGATGGTTCCTATGGCAGATCCTGAAAGGAAAGTGGTGGAAACAGCAAGTTGAATGTCTTGTAACATCTTTGTTAAATAAGGTAGAGGTAAAAGTTTGAGTCATTTGACACACATGTGAAAATACTTTAGGGAAAATACAAGCACCACTGACCACATTTGGTGATCAGGTTGCTTGAGAAAAGCATAGACTGTGATTTGTGGCCCAAGGATATTCAGGGTCTGTCACAGAGACCAGTGGCTGTACTCACAGGATTGTCCTTTTGAGAAATATGATCAGGAAGCATAATCTAGTTCCACGCCTCAGTATGGGGGAGAGTCTTGGAGTTAAATGTACATGTACTTCTGTGTATTTCTGATTCCCAGCAACTAAATATTGGGAATAATTATTAAACTGATTATCAGAACATACCTACTTCACCAAAATAGTAACAATATAATAAATCAGTGCATGGAAAGTAGGGCTTTAATTTAAAGAGAAAAATAATGAAAAGTAATGAAACTAGAATTTCAGATAAACTTTAAATAATATTTTAGTAATAGTTTATTCAATATATTGTTTATTTTATCTGGTAAATATAATACTGAATTTCATAATAGCACCAGTAATACTGAGTTCCTCAGCACCATTGTGTATGTGTGTGTACACATATGTATGTGTGCACATACATGCTTGATTACATTTAGTGTAGTGTGTTCGCTCTCTTAATTAAAACCATTCAGTAGACTGAGTGCATCTAAAACTTGCAGTTTGATTATTGTCAACAAAAATTCCATTGGATTGCATTATACCTTTTATTCTTCATAATCTCAAGTATAGTAACATTCTGAAGGCTGTGCCAAAGAAAATGATAAAATCTCCAGTTTTGAGCACAATGTAAATTGACATCTCATTGCAGTTTTCCTGGAATCTGAGGCTTCACTGGATGTGAGAGCCGTGTCTCAGTAGCAAGACTGCTATCTTGCATTACCCTCTTTGAACTGACAAAGGTGGAGATTTCTAGCTGCTGTTGCTATTCCTTTATTTCTGCCTTTATTCATTTCCCCTTCTCAAAACTAAGCACCCATTCCCATTATTTTTGCCATCTATCTTAAAAGCTGAAATGAATAGGGACATGTTCCCCCAACCCACTTAAAGTGTACATAGGAATTTCTCTGTTGGATGTGGAAATATATAATTTATTCCTGCAGGCTGCATTGATATTTGAAACTTTGGCTTTAGGAATTATAGCTTTTATATTATTGTTTTCATTTTTAAAATGGTAGTTATAGAAGAAAACTCAAATAAATGTAGATAAAACTGATAGACAAAAATATGAATGACAGAAAATGATGGATCAGTTTTTATTAATGAACTTTTCAATTTTTGTCATATCTCCTCCCTAACATGTTCACACACAAACAGGAGATGTGCTCTTTAATTTTATTTATCTTTGTTTAACATTATTAGGCAGTTCTGTGTGCTATTTCTGAAGTTTTATTTGTTTATTTTTAGAATTTTATTTATTTATAAGATCTTAACCTCATTTTTCATTACAAGGTAGTTATTTGACATTTTTTCTTTCTACTAGGATTCAATTAGGTTGTCTGTTATCAACCCAATATTGTGGCTATATCTTTCCTTTATAAATGTTAATAAATATGAATTTAGTTCTTGAATTTCCATGTTATAGTGCTTTAATTTTGTATGAAGTTGAGAGTAGTAGCATACTTTTGAGTTGGATTATTCAATTTGGATTATACAAGTCTACATTTTACCACTGAATCAAGCCAAATTAGACAATCTTACTTAATTGACATTTTGTACTTACAGATATGATTTTATGATGTAACATGGGTGTACATTTATTATTTATTATTTTAAAATTTTATTTTAATTTAATTAAATTTTAATTAATTTAAAATTTACTTTACATCCTGATCATAGACCCCTCCTTCTTATCCTCCCTGCCCCTCCCTCCCACCCTTTTGCTCCTATTCCTCCTCTCATTGTCTTCAGAAAAGGGGAGCCCCCTGCAAACCACTCCAACACATCAAGTCACATCAGGACTGAACTCCTCCTCATCCACTGAGGCCAGACAGAGCATCCTGGATAGGGTGAAGTGATTGAAAGCAGGAAACCTATTCTATGTCCTAGGCAGCACCTGCTCAACTTACTAGGGGACACACATGAAGATCAAACTGCCCATCAGTTACATATGTATAGGGGGCCCTAGGTCCAGTTCATGCAAGCTCTTTGGCTGGTGCTTCCGTTTCTGTAAGCCTCCTTGGGTCTGTTATTTCTCTCTGTTGGTCTTCTTGCAGTATTCTTGTCCTCTTCAGGTCCTTCTATCCTTCCCTGCCAATTTTCCACAGGATGCCCAAGCTCTACCCCGTGCTTGGCTGTGAGTCTCAGCATCGGATACAATCTGCTGCTAGGTGGGACCTCTCATAAAACAATTAAGTTAGGCTTCTGTTCATAAACATATCAGAGTATCGTTAATGTTGTCAGGATTTGGCTCTCTGCCATGGGGAGGGTCTCAGGTTGGGCCAGGCATTGGTTGGCCATTCCCTCAGTCTCTATCTTTCCTGCTGCATGTCTTATAGGTAGGGTAAATTTGGGTTCCAAGGTTTGCAGATGGATTGGTGTTCCCCTCCTACCACTATAGGTTCTGCATGGCTAGAAGGTGGCCTCCTCAGTCTCGTGTCCCCCATTAGGCTAACATTTAAATCTAATGCCTGGATCTAATGGGCTTATTGTTTTTAAACAAAACTTTTACTTTTAGAACAATTACTACTACTTAAAATGTTCTTTTATCACTGAGATTTTTCTAGTGTAACACACTTTTTTCTTAATTTGATATTATATTCTTTTATTCACCATTAATAAGAGTAAAATGAGAAGGGGGTGGCTTAATGATGCTATGTATAAAGGAAGAAATGATTTCTAAAAATATTTCTGCAAGAACCTTTCTTTTATATGTTGAAACACAATGAAGTTTTTATTTGCCTAGAGACAAGACACTTGACCCTCATCATCATGTATCAACTATTAGTGACCTCATTTGGCAACACGGATGAATATTGGTGTAGGAAGCTTTAGAATAGAAAATTGAGTCTTTGTCTTCTTAAAACACAAGGCAAACAATAAACATATGGTTGGGGTGGACCAAAACTATGCATGTAGATGTAGAACCCATTATAGTATATAAAGAACTTTATATAATAGAGCACAAATTACTAGTTTAAATGTGTAAGTAGATAAGGAAATTTTAAATGATGTATTCAGATTTTATTTATTTTTATTTTTTCTTATTTTTATTTTTTTTTAAATTTTTTATTAATTTATTCTTGTTACATCTCAATGATTGTCCCATCCCTTGTATCCTCCCATTCTTCCCTCCCTCCCATTTTCCCCTTATTCCCCTCCCCTATGACTGTTCCTGAGGGGGATTTCCTCCCCCTGTATATGCTCATAGGGTATCAAGTCTCTTCTTGGTATCCTGCTATCCTTCCTCTGAGTGCCAGATTTTAGACTATTAGTTTCTCTTTTAAATTTTTCTGAAAATATATTTATACCACTTTCCTCACCCCTCTCCTGTTTATGAATTCTCCAATGTGTCTCTCTCCATCTGGGTTCTTCTATAATTTGTACCTCTTTTTTCTTTATGTTTAAACCCTGACCTCCCCTATATGGATAAATATATAAATACTATCTTCTGAATCAGATTAGTTTTGCTTGTATGTAATGTATGTTTCTAGGACTGATTGCTTGGTATCATATAGCCAGGTAGGAGCTTACCTGTAGGAAAGATGAATTATTCCTATCTCACATGTACTTAACCGTTCTTCATCTAGGGTGGCCATGTCAAATGTCCTCTATCAACAATGGCATGTCACTTGTTATTGTCATTGTTTAGGTCTTATTAAGGCACCCATATTGTTAAGAATTTCCTTGTTGTATCTCTCCCTGTCATATCTAGGAGGCAACATTTCACAGTGGAATTCCTTGCCCTCTCTCTGGATCTTACAATCTTTACATCCTTTTTTTTCTGAGATGTTTTCTGTCTTATGTTTAGGGGTATTATTGTAGATGTATCAATATGGGCTGCTTACCCTACAGTAGGCTGTTCTCTGTATTTTGACAAGTTGTGAATTTCAGTAATTGTCTCTTTCTGATGCAACAGAATCCCCTCTTTGATGCGGGGAGAGATATACACTTAACTCTGGGTGTAAGGGTAGATATGTAGAAATCATGAAGGAGTTACACTGGAAAGTACATATTTCCCACTAAGATGGATGGCCTCACAAGCCATGGGTGGTTGGCTATTTTTATACATCAATAATAATTTCTCTCTTGTTGAGCAGACCTTCAGTGCAATTAGACAGCTGTTGGCTACCATCAAGATTCAGGTGTTGCTACTGACCTAAAGGTTAGCTTGCCATGATGGTCATTATTTTAGTTCCTATTCTCACACCTGGGTAGGACTATTGGTTGTTTTTTATTGCTTCTTGACAATATGCCTAGTGCCTTCTAATACTGGGAAAGCTGATTCTTCATGTTATATGCAGTTCCAAGTTATCTCTCTAAAATTCAGTGTGTTTTCAACAGTAGTATTTTATCTTTAACTTCTTGAGGTAAACAAGAGCAACCTATATTGTTTTGGGGTCTCTGGGACTGCCCTGACCAACTACTAAAAAGAAAGCTTCTCATGCCTGGTACTAGAGCTTTTGTTAGTCTATTGATCTTGGGGGAAGCATTGTCATCTTAATTGGTACAACGTCACTACATATATATATGTGTGTGTGTGTATACATACTTACATTTGTGTTTATATATGTCTATGTATCCATATGGATATGTATACATGTGTATATGTATATATTTAATATGTGTTATATATATAGTTTAAGATAAATATAAAATAGCATGACTCTGGGTATTTTAAACATTGTAGTATTTATTCTTCCTCCCTCTCTCTCATTCTTTACTGTCCTACCTCCCCACCTCCACAATTAAAGCACTCTTTTACTGGTGACAAAGCTGGGCATAGTGGTGTCTGCCTGTAATCCCAGAACTCTGGTCTTCAGGGTCTTTGTTGGGATCACTGTGAGTTCAAGGCCAACCTCCTGATCTACAAAGTGATTCCAGGACAGCCAAGGTTACACAGAGAAACAACACTGTCTTGGAAAACCAACACAACACAACAAAACAAAACAAAACACCAAAAACCAAAACCAAAACTAAAAACCAAAAATCAAAACCAAACCAAACCAAACCAAACCAAACCAAAACAAAAAAACCCAAACCAAACCAAACAAACAAAAAACACTGGAATGGTGACAGTTCAGTTCAGACCTAACAGTTCATGTCAGATTCATGTTACAGAGTTATAAGGAATAGATTTTATAAGCAGAAATGAAATAATTATGGTAATCACTTTATTATAAATATCTAAATTATTATGTTTTATACTTCATCCATTATGAATTTTGTTTTTCAATTATACACCTTGCTTATGGTTAGCAAGAAAAATAAATTCAAAATAGAAAACATACTAGAAAAAGATATCTGGGATGGAAATTTCTTTATTTCTCATCTCTCTACATTCCTATTTCCTCTGGCTTCAGAAATGGAAATAAAATGGGAAGAGAAGTAATAGTCTGAAGTATTATTTTATTCTTTGTTTCATATATTTCTATTTGACAAAATAGAGTTCTGTCAATCTCCATATGAATATGTAGCACTCATAATGCCTAGAATTTCATTATTATAAGGGAACCATTTGAAGCTGGAGAGATGGCTCAGCAGTAAGAAATATACTACCTGAGTTTGGTTCCCAGCAACAATATAAGGCGGATCACAACCACATGTGACTCTAGCTCTAGGGCATCTGACACCCTTGTATGGCCCCCTCAGGGGTACTGTACATCCCCCATAATATTAAAAATAATTTTAAAGGAACGATTTGAGTACTCATAGAAAACTCTATACCATGAAACTATAAAGAACACTTTTTTTTTTTCACGAGAATATTATAGCATTTGGGTCTGATAATGTAAATATGAGAAAAAGTTTGTGCTTAAATGTCATATGGTCCTAGCCCCTGGAAAATCTTTGCACTGCATGTAGTCACAATGTGGAAGGCTCCCTGTGACTCTGTTACACTCAACCAAAGACCAGACAATTAGGCATCAAATATAATCATCTCTCAGAAAGTATCTTGTACATTTTGTACAATGAAAGGTAAATGTACAAGAGAGAATAATTTGTTGAAATTCTCAAAGCCAGAGGTAGAGCACAGGGTAGAGATGGGGAAATGTTAAGAATGCAAATTTTTATGATGGTAGAAGAAAAAATTGGTAAAGCTTTATTTTACTAGAAAAGCTGTCAAAAAATAAAAACTCCTAAGTGTATTAAAAGCTAATTAAATTAGAACAAATATAACAAGCATTTGCAGAAATTGATTTAACTGAGTAAATAATTCTTTCAGATAATGGTGTCTTGAAAGAGGAGGGCATCTGGAGAGTTAGCCCATGGGTGACGCACTCACTCCACTGTATGAAGCATGTCACCAAGAGGAGGTTAAATCCCCCCTGAGAAGAAGGTTCAAAGCATTATAAGTAACAGCGCAGATTCTTAAAGGTTTTCTACTAGCCAAGCAGGAGACTCAGAATAAGCACGCCTGTATCTAGAGGTGTCATATGAGTAGTCAAAAAAGTATAGCTATACC
Organism: Acomys russatus; assembly: GCF_903995435.1. Lineage (NCBI taxonomy): Eukaryota > Metazoa > Chordata > Mammalia > Rodentia > Muridae > Acomys > Acomys russatus. Next base: position 41,089,547 of record NC_067142.1, on the reverse strand, counting down.
AGATATAGATGGCATCATTTGTCCTTGTAGAGACAGTGCCCTAACCTTCAGGAGGTGTGGTTGATAAGAAGGAAACAAGCATGGATTGGCTGAGAGCAGTCAGAAGAATCATGGTGCTTTCTATGGGTTCATTTAAGGAACTAAAGATGAAATTGGTCAACAGCTTTCAGTTTTGGTGGAACAGTAAAAAATGAAGTTCCAGATTTTTTTTTAATTGAATGAAGCATGTAAACACTCCATAGGAGATGTTAAAGAATAGAATTGTTAAAGATAATTTACTTCTTTCTGTCTTTCTTTTCTTTTCTTTCTTTCTTTCTTTCTTTTTTTTTTTTTTTCCAGACAGGGTTTCTCTCTGTAGCCTTGCCCTGGCTGTCCTGGACTTGCTTAGGAGACCAGGCTGGCCTTGAACTCACAGCAATCCACCTGCCTCTGCCTCCCAAGTGCTAGGATTAAAGGCATGTGCCACTACGGCCCAGCTACTTTATTCTTTTAAAGTCATGGATCTTGTTTAAAATGATCTTCTGAGTTAAACTAATATATTTTCATCACTTTGAAATTCTTACTAAAATAACTAACATGTTATTACTGGAAGAAACTCTGTCATAGTTTGATCCTAATATAGGGCAACATTCTCCTGTGGCAAAATTTTGAGAAATTCTTCCATATGCAGAACAAGAGGAGCTCTGATGAGGGATAGATCAAACATGATAATTTAAAACATATAAAAGAAGCTTCTCTTGGAGGCTGGAGAGATGGTTCAGAATTTAAGAGCACTGTCTGCTCTTCCACAGGTCTTGAGTTCTATTCCCAGCAACCACATGATGGCTCAAAACCACCTGTAATGAGATCTGATGCCCTCTTCTGGCATGCAGGTGTACATGCAGGCAGAACACTGTGCATATAATAAATAAATAAAAGAAGCTTCTGTTTAGGCATCACTCAAGAATAGACCTGGCTGTGTACATGTCCAGGCAAATAAGTACAGATGGGCAGAGGTCACAGGACATATGACAGGGTAATTATCCTTCCTATTAAGAAATGTGCCCATGCAATAATTGCTAAGTCTACAGACAAAGCTAACCTGGCTGAGTAAAGAGTCAGGCCAGGACAGCCTAAATTAACTGAACTGAAGTGATGACTACAACAGTTTCAGTTGTAATTCCCCTCTCCTACCTCTACTGCCTCTTCAGATAAGCAAGTTTAAATTATAGTAGTCTACATTTTTTTTTTCTGCTATGATTTCATCTTGGCCTGGAGTCTTTGATCAGAGACCACATTTCCTGAAGGAATATTTTTGTGTGTGAGAGTGAGAGTGAGTTATAACAACAACAAAACAACAAACAAACAAATAAACAACAACAACAACAACAACAATAGTACCAGGTCTCATAAACCCTCATTATAGAGTGAGCAGTAAGAAACCATGGTCAGTATGCACAAATAGTGATCACTTCAAAATATTAAAAAACTGTAAGAAGTGCTTTGTGAGAATTTAGAAGATGATGCTATGGCAGCTTCAGGATGAGTGCTATTGTACTTTTTCTCTCTTGGGTACAAGAATACAATTCAATTTACTTTTCTAAAAAAAAATTCTATAGGCAGATTTGGGCCCAGGGGTCCCGCTCAAACTAAGGCACCAGCCAAGGACAATACAGGAGGTAAACTTTAAACCCCTTCCCAGATCTAGCCAATGGTCAGAATATTCTCCACAGTTGAGTGGAGAGTGTGATATGACTTTTTCACGTACTATGGTGCCTCACATTTGACCATGTCCCCTGGAGGGGGAGACCTGGTGGCACTCAAAGGAAGGACAGCAGGTAGCCAAGAAGAGACTTGATACCCTATGAGAATATATAGGGGGAGGTAATCCCCCTCAGGAACAGTCATAGGGGAGGGGAATAATGGGAAAATGGGGGGGGGGGAGGAATGGGAGGATACAAGGGATGGGATAAACATTGAGATGTAACAAGAATAAATTAATAAAAAAAAAAGAAAAACAAATTCTATAAATTTTCAACAGAACTGGAGAGGATTAAAACAAAAGTAACCCTCCTCCCTTTATTTAACATAAGGAAATCTTTGCAATGGGTTTCATAGACTATGCACTCATTCAGGACACAGATTTCAAAAAAAAATTTGCTACAGTACAAACAACAGCATGCTTCCTTAACTTTTGCTATGCTGGGCCAGTGCTGTGACCTTTAAGAAGCCAGAATGATGTTGAAGAAATTCAGTTATCAATGAGAACCCCAGGTCTTCTCTGAGAAGCAGCTCAAAGATTCAAAATGCAGCCAGTAACTTATGGGCTGTCCCTGGTATCTAGGACACACTTTGGTTTGGGCCCAGGAAAATAAGGACAATTTCACATTGTTCATTCACTCTTGAAGAAATCATTGTAAATTACGCCAGGTTTAAAGTAAGGTCACTTGGAATCTTTGGTTCTCATGTTCAATATTTTGGAGGATATTTAAGTGTCAGATACCAACTAGAAAAGGCTCTTCAAGCCTTTGGAGTCTAGTCATTGTATATATCTAGATTTGCTACAGTAACAGTGGCACAAATTATACAGGAGTAACCAACCAAGATCTGATTTGATTTATAGCACCCTCTATGAGTGAGAACCCATATCTGACACTGCTCAGGTGGCCAAGAACTGGGTAATACATAGGCCATGGACCTAGGGGAAAACCAAATATTGCTGTTCTGCTAAAGGAACTTAAAAACAAAATAATTCCTAAAGACATTTTCTATACTCATAGAACAGAGTATAGCTTCTCATCAGAGAAGCTTCCTCCTGCAGAAGATGTGAATAAAAACAGATATCCACAGCTCAACAGTGTTCCCAGAATGAGAGTGCTTGGAACACTCCGCCCTAAATGGAATGTCTTCATCAAATCTTCTCCTAAGAGCTCAGGGAATCCTGTGAAGGATGAGGATGAAACTCTGTAAGGAGCCAGAGAGGACAGAGGACACTAAAGAATCAAATTCTTAATACAGCAGGGCTGATGCATATAGAAACTCGTAGAGACTGTGGCAGCATGCACAGGGCCTGTATGGAGCTGTGACAGACATGGTCCCACTGCTTATAGGAGAAGTAGACACAAACCTCATCCATAATTGAATTGATGATATCACTTGCAAATAAATAGTTTCTCTCAGTGGAGTCACACTAGGATACAAACCACTGGTAAGGCCAGGTCTCATAGCCAACAAAATGAACTTACACAAAACCAACATGAAATTAACTCAGTGGTTATTTTTGGAGGTTCTTGGTCTCATAAAGGTTTTGAAAGGATTGACAGCACTTAAAAAAAAAAAAAACTTACCAGGTTCTTTGGGTTGAGATTATAGTTTCTACATTTGTGTTTTTAGGGGATTCCTATGTGTATGAACACATATGTATGTCATGCTTTTCTGTGGACTCTTTTTTCCTCTTTGTTTATTGTTGTTACAGTATTCCAGTTTGCTTTTATTTTATTTTAGTACTATTCTTTAGGTCTCTGTATGTTGAAAGAGTATGGATTATTGTGGAGGGATGGTGGGAAGAGCCTATGAGTAGTTTGTAGAGGAATTTTAATTCAGAACAAGTCTGCTCTGGTAAGATATCACAGCCAAAGACCTTACAGTGATTTTGCTGGACTACAGACATGTCTTTAACCCCAAGATATGGAGGTAAGTAGAGCTCTGAATTAAAGGCCAGCTGGTTATAAAGCAAGTTTCAGATAAAGAAAAGCTTAGCAGGCCTTCTGTCCTTTTGTTGTCCACCTCTCCCCAGGTCTGATCTCTACCCTCATTTCTCTTTCTGCCCCCTCTTTTATCTTGTTCCCTCTTTCAACCACTTTTGCTATCTGTTCTGTTTCCCCTTCTGAGTGAGATTTAAGCATCCACCCTTGCTACTTCCTTGTTATTTATCTTCTTTGAGTCTATGAATTATAGTATGTTTATCCTGTACTATTGGCTAAAAAACACTTATAAATGAGTACACACTATGCATGTCTTTAAGATGTGAAGGGATAAAGATAAAGCAGATATTGATGGAATGTCCAATGATGCTGGGCCCAACCTGAGACCCACCCCATGGGAGAGAGCTAGCCTCTGACACTATTAACGATACTCTGCTATGCTCACAGACAGGAGCCTAACATAGCTGTCTTCTGAGAGGTTCTACCCCACAGCAGAGCAAAAGAGATGCTGAGATTCACAGTCATATATGTAAAAAAAGCATCGGAGACTAGTAGAAAAGTAGGGGGACCTGGAGGTGGCAGGAGTGCCACAAGAAGCATACAGAGCTAATTGTCCGGGGCCCAGAGAAGCTTGTTGAGACTGACATACCAATGAAGGACCATGCATAGACTGGATCTAGGTCTACACAAATGTAGCCAATGGGCAGCGCAAGCTTCATGTGAGTCCCCTGGTAAGGGGAGTAGGGGCTGTCTCTAACATGGACACTGGTGCCTGCTTTTTTGATCACTCCCCCTTGGTGGGGCTGCCTTTGCCAGTCCACAGGGCAGGAAGATGCACTAGGGTGGATGTTTAGGGGCTCCCTTTTCTAAGGAATATGGGAGGCAGGAAGAAGGAGGGAGGACGAGACTGAGAAGAGAGGAAGGAGAAGAAAGAAGGAGCTACTATCATGGGGAAATTGAATAAATAAATAAATTAATAAAAAAGAATTGAAAGAGAAAAGAAGCTTAGGTCCACATGGGATGGTACATGTCTTTAATCCCAGCACTCAGGAGACAATGGCATGCAGATCTCTGAGTTCTAGTCAGTGCTGTTTAGCTAGTTTTGTTGAGTCAGGGACTTAAGAGGCAATAGAGTGAAATTCAGTTTGTGGCAGTTCAGTTTGTTAAATTCAGAGGTAGTTTACCAGGAGAGTTTTTCAAAAAGCAGTTGAACAAAGAACAAGCTAGACACAGGTGAAGACCAAAGAAGCCAGAGAACGAGAAGGAGCAAGCCAGAAGATTAGAACAGATTGCCAAAGTTAGTATTAGGCCAAACAGAGAGAAGCCAGTTTAAATCAGTAGCCTAGGAGAATATTTTGAGGTAGAATAGCTGAGGAGAACCAGGTAGCCAGAGTTCAGAAAGAGCTAGAAGGGGTGAGTTTATTTAGCAGTGGCTCAGAGGTTGAAAACATTCTAGGTCTAGATTAGATTGTATGGAGGATAGAAACTTTCAAGACTTGGCTCAGGTTAGCAGATGAAAGCTGTAAGGCCCTGAGATAACAATTACCTCAGACAAATAAAAATTACTTCAGCCGTAGCTGGAAGAACAAAAACCATAATCAGAATATATTGTATGAAAAAAAATCAATTTTCAGTCACACAAAGAAAAATATAAAATAAAGGGAAAAAGTTACTGAAATTTAAAAACTAAACAAGAATGTAGGCAATATAATGTATTAACAGGTCATGTAAGTGTTGGTCTTCAGTTATTTCTTAAGGCTCATCTTTTATATTAGTTTATTAATGCCTTCATAAGTAATACCCACAAATTGCATGGCTAAAAACAAGAGTCATTTCTTCTCATCTAATTCTGGACCCAAAAGTCTGCAATGAAGGTGTTGGAAAGGCTGGATCCCGCTGGCAGCTAGAGGGAGAAAACAAACCCGTTGATCATTGTGTTAAAAAGTGAAAGTTATACTTTTTCAGATTCTAGAGGTTTTTTATACATAAGTTAACTGTTTTTGTTTATTTGTTTTTGAGATATGGTTTCTCTGGGTAGCCTTGGCTATACTGGTCTTACTTTGTAGAACAGGCTAGCCTCAAACTCACAGATATCTGCCTGTCTCTGCTGTCCTAAGGGCTGGGATTACAGGAGTGTGCAACCATGCCTGGCCATAAGTTAACTGGTAAAGGATATGGTTTATCCCACTATATCTTTCATTACACAGTTGGAGGATGTATGCAAGAGAGGCTGTGTTGATGTGGTATTCTGATTTGATGACTTCTTTGTTTCTGTTTGAAGAAGTAGAGTCATGAACTATATAGAGTAAGAAGCACAGAGATTTCAGTAGAGCAAGCACAAAGCTGTGAAAACCTGTAGTGGAGAATAGTGAGGGCAGACTGTCAAGATGTGATAATGTTGAGGCTTATGATCTTAAGTATAAGTGACACACATCTGCTACTAAGAAATTTAGCATCAGATTTCTTATGATGGGCTGCAGAGCACTCTTTGAGTGAACACAATAGTATTTTAGGCTGTTCATTTGACCTTTTATCAAATAATATACCTAGCCAAAATCCACGCTCTTCCACAAAATTTCATAGCAGCAGCATTTTACGTAGACCTATTAATCATTTTTCTTTCTACATTGTACTTGCTTATATATCTTTTGATAGCATGTCAAAAAATATTCCTCATGGTAGTTATCTCAGACAGACTATTCTTTTCTTCATTTTTCTTTGTGTAGCCTTGAATGTTCTGGACTCCCTCAGGCTCTTTTAAAATTGTTCATTCCATGTCTTTATTGCTGCAGAGTTGTTCTTATCTATCCTCTGTTTTTACATATCTTCTTCTTCCTCCTCCTCCTTTTCTTCTTCTTCTTCTTCTTCTTCTTCTTCTTCTTCTTCTTCTTCTTCTTCTTCTTCTTCTTCTTCTTCTTTGACAGTGTTTCTCTCTATAACAAGCCCTGGATGTCCTGGACTCTTAGACTAGCCTTGAACTCACAAAGAAATCTATTTGTCTCTGCCTCCCGAGTGCTTCGATGAAAGGCATGTGCCACTACACTCGGCTTCATGTCATTAAAGTTTCATATTTGTATATTTATTTGTGTGTGCATTCCTGTGTGTGAGCTGAAATGTCCATCTGACATTTTATGGGTGTGCAGGTCTGAGGACAACCCTGTGTATTGGTTCTCACCTTCTACCATATTTTCAGACAGGATTTTCATTTACAGCTGTCTGTGTTCAGATAGCTTCCTTTTCCATCTCACAGTAGAAGGCTAATCTTCAAGGATATTTATCACTAAGGCAGTGCATATAGACTAAGACAGAGCTAGCTGTGCAAAGAATTAGATAAGAACAATCTTACCCTGAAGTGATTTTCTCTCTGCCACATGACACAATTTACTAAGGAAGATCCAGAAATGTCCAGGCGAAATATATTTATTATGCTTGAAACTAGAAAACACATTTTACTTACATGTAACCTTACTTAGAACTAACACTTTTTTCCTCAAGTGAATCATATGCTTAATAAGGTGAGAAATATGCATTTGAAGATGAAGAGTAATTTGCATTAAAATAAAATGAAGCTTGTAAAGTTCAATTGCTTATAATCTCACTAAGCCATTCTAAAATGTACTTTTCTTAAGTTTCAACATTTCCCAGCATGGCTGCATTAAGCAGCACACTTCAGATGGCAGAAAGAAGAGCTTAGAAACCACCAAAAAGAAGTTTTATATAAATGTGGTGAAAACAGAAAAAATATTAATGAGCAGAAAATAATATTCACTGAAAATAGGTTTTTCTTAATTGTCTATTCTCCATATCATGTGTCTGGATAACACAGATGCTCACAATGGTTTCCAGTTTCTTCTGGGTTTCAGTCTTTCTGACATAACTACTTAGAAATAAGATAGGATTTGAGATAGCTGTGAATGCGTTTATAAGAAGGTATCTTTCTGGTATTTCTCATTGAAAAATTTTATAATATACCTCTTGACAAGGTCATGAAATGAAGGTTGTAAAATGATAATAACATAAAAGATACAGATTATAAATGTGATATATTAATGTTTGTTCTCTTAGCCTTACAGGTGAGGACTTTAAACATTTGATAACATTTAAGGTAACAGAATACTAGGATTTTTTTTTTTTGTTGTTGTTGTTCTTTTTTTTGGGGGCGGGGGGAGTTTACTTTGGCTCATTTTTTGAGCACTGAGATCTTTATCTTAATGCATGTATAATGTGTTCAAGTCCCCTTTGTCCATGATTCAAATTTTTGTTTGAACCCAAAATTTATGTGACGTATTATATAATCTCCGAAACAAGTGTAGTATAAAATTTATTTCAACAAATATGTATAATATGGTGAGAATAGTTCTTACAAATGCTACCATAGGAACACATAAATCAATGCATGTCAAACGGCGATAGTCTGGCATGCACACAAACTGTGGTTTCCATCCTTTGGAGACAGCATCAGTGATAGCTAAGGAATCCTACCGAGGTGTCATCATGAACTCTTATGCTCATGCAGCGTATGAATGAGCATGACACGGCCTGTCGGTTACTATCTTTCATCAGAGAGAAGTAAAGTATACTTCAAGTCTAGAAACACTAATATTTAGAAATACTATTTTATCTAGTCAGTCCAGTATGTTTTCAGCAAAAGCTTATTAATTTGTGCTATCTTAGCTCTTTGTACTATCTTCGTTCTTTCCTCAGGTATAAATTATTGTAGTATCATTTCTTAAAGAACAGAATGTCTAAAATCATTGTAAGCAATTATGACTCAAATGTATTTTGGCAGTAGTCTTTAAAACCTAAATGAATCATCATGAAAACAAATTAGAAAACAAAGCAAGTTCTTTTTACCCCTATGGTATATCAATTGAATTACAAATGAGGAAGTTACAAGCAGAAAATTCATGACATTTTCAAAGGATAAGTTTAAAGCATTTACAGGCAAGAACACTGTATTGTAAATCATTAACACCTAATCTATTTCCATAAAGCAGACTTTTAAGTTTATACATGTGAAATACACTTAAATATAGTTGATTGTTTTTGAGGATAGAACAAAATGCATCTGATTGTTAGCAGGTGTGAGAAAATGAGTTATAAATGAATCAAATCTTCACAGTGAAAGGTTGGTGTAAGGAGGATGAACATTTCTACGAGGTCAATCCAGAGATGCAGAAGTTTTCTCTGTCATACAGCAGTAACTAGACGCATCTGATTACTAAGCATTTGCTGACAAACTAGCTCAAGTTCAGACATGGCGCATAGCTAAGAAAACACAGATTTTAAATATAATATCAAATGTAATGTGAAACGTCTGATTTATAAAGTGGCAAATTATTCTATTATCATTAAGTACATTTAACATCAGATGTGTGTGTGTGTGTGTGTGTGTGTGTGTGTGTGTGTGTGTGTGTGTGTGTGTGTTCCTATTTGCAAAGGTGTATGGTATATACAAGAGAGAAGCTAACACTGGGCTTTTTCCTCAATCTCTTTCCCCCTTATTTTTGAGAGACAAGCTCACTAAACATGGAGCTCACTAAACATGGAGCTCACTGACCAGCCATATTAGCTGTCTTGCAAAACTTAGGTATGCATTCCTGTTCAGTCTTTCCAGGCCTAGGTTTATAGGCACACATGCCATGCCAGGCTTTTAAAACAATTATTATTTTTTTTTAACCTGTGATCAGGGAAACTGAAGTTCTCATTCTTACTTACTACTCAGCATTTTATGGATTAGACCATCTTTCTAGCCCCAGTTGTTGTACTCTTTTCACTGTGGATGCTAAAACTTGTAAAGTCATGTGACTTGCCTATGTTCCTTGTGGACATCGTTGGACTAGAATCTGTTGACTGTGTTTGTCATGAGTTCCTGTCTTTTGTTACTATCTTTGCAGTGTATGAGTGCGTCTGCTTGATCTCAAAGGTATCTTCACCTCCAAACTGTTCTATGAGTTAACTGTGAATTGGGCTTAATGCCCTCAGAACTTAGACTTTTGTAGCACTCATTGACAAGCTGTTTTACTGCACAATCTCTCTGGCATTTGCTCTGAAATAATTTGCCTAAATAAAAAAAGTTTTAGTCAAGCTGATGTATTTCAAAATATCTGGCTCAAAAGTAGTTTTGTAGAATGCTACAAGTATATTAAAATTATTCTGATATTTTGGAATTTTGATCTACCACAAGTGAAATTTCCTACTCAATTTCTGCCATTCTTCAGGATTAACATTGTGTGGCATTTATAATGAAAGTCAAATATTATAATAACAATTAATTTAAAGTTATCTTCTCTGCTTGCTATTTGAGGCTTTAATAAACATTACTTTCTTTGTAGGCCACTCTAAGAATAAACTTGTGGTGTAATTATCTTGCGAACCAAAGGCCTCTATATAATTGCTCATAGATCTTAGTTAGCAATGATCTGTGATTAAGATATTCCCTGAATGTTTAATAGTCTTTATGCAATGGGCAGAGGAGAAAACAAACACCAAAAGATTCTATTACCCCTGGCTATAAAATTTGGAGAGGGGGTTAATAGATATCTTAAGCAGAAAATAATAAAACGAATATTACACAGGCTAAGCTCATGGCTGCATAATGTGAATTCTACTGCTTATTCAATGTCATTATATGAGGGGGAAAGTCTAGAAGATAAATTGGAACAATTAGGTGACTAAAGTATTTGGATGAAAAATGTTTCTATTAAGTTTCCTTCTAACCCTGCTTTTTAAACTTAACAATCTTTTGTCTTTAGTAAAAAAAAAAAAAAAAAAAAAATGAATTTGTTCCTTCATGCTTCTCCTGACTCGTGTGGTTAACAGTGCATATACACTGGAATCATATGGGTCTGATGAGGGCAATCTGGGGAATAAAAATACTAAATGGCATAGGTGCTTTCACATCAAGAATAGGATTTTCTTAATAAAGTAAAGCAATTGCATTATATGCACTAAAAAGAACTGAGGGCACTCTAGCTTGCAAATGTTTATTAGATGATGGCCTTGTGATATATACTTTTGAAGAGGAGGGGAATCAGGGAAGATATAAATTAGGTAGAAGCACAATCAAATATGGTACCACTGACAGCTTTCTGAGATGCCTCCTCCACCATGGGACACTCCAAACATAGCCAACCTTTGGAAATAGCTACCCTTTAAACTGCATATGTCAAACATGCAATGAATATGGGTGGATCTAGAGAGGGAGTGACTTTTGCTGAGATGGATTTTTGCTGCTGAGGACGTTACTGCTGTTTCAAGCTGAGGACTACCTGCAAACAGTGCTGTCAGAAGTAATGGCCACTTCTCATGCCTCCTAGGAGTATCTGGGCAACATATCACTTCATTAATCATGGATACATTTACAAAATGTACAACAAAGGCTGTGATAGCTAGTTTGTCGTGAGGTTTATAGACTCAGTCACACAATAATTATATCAAGTGTTCTGAATATACCAGGAACTATGGTTACTTTCCATGATACCAAGAAGGAAGATGAAATCTGGATCTTTAATTCTTATTGTCCAATTGACTGTCACTGGTTCTTTCACAGTTCTAACTCCCATAGAAAATCTTTTGGTCTTGTGATCTCTTTGTAATGCATCATATATTTAATGCCCCCTTTCCTCCTTTGTTCATAATATATTTTATAAATCACTATTATAGTGGTTTATAATCACTCCCATAGTTTTTTGTTTGCTTGCTTGCCTTCTCCTTCTCCCCTCTTCTTTCTCTCAAACTCAACCCAAACAAAGCAGCAACTCTGGTGAAATTCGTCATTGCAAAGCTTCATCAAAGAGTTAGATGTTATTGGAGAAGCATATGCAGACTTTCGCTGACTCTTCTCATTTAAATTTGTGATCATGATCCAGTGCTGCCTGGCACCCATTCCCATGCGTTTCTCTAGTGACTTCATCCCTCATGCTGATGCACATGGCTATGCACCAGTGTGCTGATCAATGTTTAAGTGCCTACTCTCCTAGAGGGTAAAAGCTTTGATGTGTAATGTTGACTAATCTCAGGGGTATAAATGTTTGTGTGGAGGCTAATTTTAAACTATCCATGTGACATCCCCAGAGCTGGAGTGGCAAAGTGTGCACACTCAGCTCCCTTGGGTTCACAAGAACTAGTTTCAGCATATGCTTTGTATAATTCACACCTTTCTCTTTCTCTTCAAGCTCACAGAACTTTTTTTTTTTTTTTAACTCTCCACTTTCAGTCACATCACTTAGAAATAAAAATATTTTGAGAAAAATTTCCATATGTTTGGACTAGGAATTCTGCCTAGTTCCACCTCGCTTCCACACATTCAGTGATCCAGAACTCAGGCCTGCCTGGAGCTTGGAAATTCTTTCTTGCTCAGTAGTCTTTCTTATCCTGCGTAGTTTTTCTATCACCTTGCTTGTTTTCTTTTCTGTGAGCAGTTAAAACTTTCTGTTTCTTATTACTTATCACGAAAATTTGATAGTCACTTTGGACACTTGAATGGCCAGTACTAAGTATATTGTTAACCCCATTGTTGAGAAAATAATGTTTAAAAGCAAATTTTTAAATAAAAGTTTATTTTTGTACTAAAAATGAATATATCTTCATAGTGGTAAACTTTGAGTAAAAAGGGATGAAATGATTTCAAGAAAAATATAAATGAAAAATCCAGTTGTAAACTAATCTAAGGGATGAGCCACTATCAAATAGCTAATTGTAGAAGGGGAAGATATTCTAAGGAAGATGTCAATATTTTTTACAGCTTATTTCCCATTACAATGGATGCACAAATTGCCAGATATCTTGACCAAAATAACCAAAGCAGTGCTTAGCTCTCAGTGAAGGTCAGAGTACCCTAAAAATAAGTGCCAAGGTGATGAGTCAAGTCAGAAATCTAAACTCAGTTACATGAGATGCCCAAGTGGAGCCATTATGCATGCTACAAAAATACAACTCATTAATTTTTTCTGAGCTGTTAATTACCTAGACATTACCTGTTATCATTTAACGATGAGACTAAGAGTTTGAAGCCTAGACAGCTTAGTTTATGTGGACAGAAACTAGTGGAGCACGATCTGAATATTAATATAACCCTTCTTTACTGCCTGTCTCTGGAATCCTTCTGTATGCTCTGTCCTCTATCTCTGAAACATTAGAGTAGGGTTGATGTTTGAGATTCACAATTTGTGGGTCTGGGGAACTGTGGGACTAGGGGAAGCCACCCTGGTGCAAGAGTGGGGTCAAGGTGTGTCCTAACCCAAAAAGTCTTTTCCTGAGATCAGCAGAAGTAGGATTACTGCCCCCATTGCCCAGACCTGTGTGTCCTGCTGTACACAGCCCTGTAATACCACTCACCCCAGGAGGTCACCTATCCCTGTAGCCAGGCTAACCTTCCTCTTCCCTTATAAGGTTATATCTCATGCATACCCAGCACCCTCGCCCCAGCCAATTTTATATATATATATATCCTCAAGTCCCTACCCACCACCAAAGGTTTAAGTAGCATTTGATCCCCCCATAAAAAGAGCTGTCTCACTAAATCCTAGCTCCAGCAGAGGGTTTGTTCTCACTACACTCACAGCTGCCTGAGGTCTCTTCCACTCCCATTCCTGCCTTATTTCCCCTTCTCAGGATCTGGTGTGCTGGTGGGCAGGGAAGTGCAATCTAAACAGAAACAAGTCACTTGCAAGCATACAAAATTCTTAAACCTAGGGTTTTAAAACAACACATATTTATGTTTGCACAGTCAGTAGACTATGGAGTTCAAGATGAAGATGCTGGCAGATTCAGTGACTGGTAAGGTCATGGTCTGTCTTTATAAAACAACTTAGTGTTTTGTCTTCTCATATGCTGGAAGAACAGAGAGTGTCCAGTGCTGTGTGCAGTAATTCTGTGAAGGTGCTGCAGATGCTTTTCATGGGGGATGCACTCTCAGAAACTGCACAACTTCCAAGGTCCTTCCCCTAATCCTAGCTTACTAATGCCTACGTTTAAACATGAATCTTGTGGGAACACAAATATGCAGAAGATAGCAAAAGAGAAGGGGCTGGATTATCCTGGAGCAAGCTCCAAGTGTCTTGAAAAACAAAGCCTTGGAAATATTCCTTAAGGAATGTTGTGAGCAAGAAAATCTTAGGGAATGTTTGAAAAGTGGAAGAAATGCAGAGAATCACAACGGAGAAGCTTGAAGGAGGGTTGTTCAGAAACTAAATGAATGGCCAGCACTGGAAGCTTGTGAGGTCAATGAGATGATGCCTGAAGTAGTTAGTAATGAAGTTGGGCTCTCTGTGACAAGCAGGGCCAGAGCAGCAACAGGAAAGGAAACCACAGTTCAATGAATTTCTAAAAGCAGAAATGAGGAGGAAAGAAAATCTTTGAAGTTTTGCCACCAATGAGAGGGAGGACAAATGCTAAAAGGGAAATAAAATATCAAGAGGTTGGTTATGTATTTTGAGAGTAAGAAATGCGGAAATGGTGATGGCCTGGGGGTAGCTAAGGCGGAGAAGTTAAAAGGATTAAAGAGAAAACAAATGCCAGGATGCAAAAGCAACACTTAGTGTGTGTGAGCCGTGAGACTCATTAGGAGAGTGGCAGCATCCCAGATTTCTTACAAATCATGCTGCTTTTCACGAAACAACCTTAGTATATGAGGGAAAATACATCCCAGAATGCTATATGCAAATTAGTCTCTCTGGCATCTGAAAACCCATCTATTTGGAAGGAAACATTCGTTGTCTTTCAGTTTCCATTTATTTTAGCATCTAGTTTATAGCTTTTCTAGATTGTGTCCTGCTGAGCTTCCACAGTTTCTATGTCAGCCCTCAAATACCTATAATATTTGATCAGTGTTAGGCATGGTTCTCTAGATTCTACTTTGAATGAGTAAATTTCGCATTCACTTCTTCATTCATGCCCTCTCTGGAATAGAAAGGCTAACTATGGAGATTTGTCATTCTAGATCCAAAAGTGTATTCAGACTTTTTTTTTTCTATTTTGTAAGTACAATGGTAGATTGTATTTTTCAATATAAAATTAAAAATGAGAAACAATATTTGCCAAGAAGAGACAGTGATAAGCATCCTGTGAAAAGTAGCAACATACAAGTTAGGTCCTGGTGACACATGTTTGGGGGAAATACTTTCATGGGACCTGCAATATTGTGCCATTAAGATGTGGAGATCTGTGGTGTTAGGGCAGGAAGTATTAAGAGCAGAAGATGCAGATATTGTAAGATTTTTTTTATTACCGAAGAAATATTATTTATTATGGGAAAACATGGCCCGCTGATTAATTTTACATCAAGGTAGCATCTATGAGTTCAAGGAGTAATCCAATTGTCTTTTCACTAACAAAATCCCAGGTCTTTGTTAGCACAGTGCTCTGTCTGACACTTGTATTTTGAGTATGCAGAGCAAAAGGAGATAGAGGATTGAAAATCATTGCCTGAGTGAGTGGAAGACTGGTTCTTCACATAGGACAGAGAAGAAGGAAACAATGCGAGTAAGATGCAGGACTGAAAACCATGTGGGAAGAGGTAGACAACAGCAGAAGTGACTTTAAAGAGCACTTGACATTGGAGTCCCAAGTAACGGATAATTGGTGCCTCCAGTTTCTGTGCCATTGGCAAATGCTGGGAATAACCAGACTGTAAAAAGAGACAGGAAGATACCTTTCTTGCTCTGAGGCCAGTTTGAGACATGGTAGCATATTTGAGTGGGCTGCAGTGTTTCTTTACTGTGTAGGAAATAGCAGAGATATTGAAAACGGCAAGCCTACCTTCCTGAGTTATTCTGTCAGTAGGGTGAGCTGACAGACAGGGGTTCTGGAAAGGCTGTGTAATATACGCCTTCGGTTGTATGCATGGAGTTTTTGTGCATGTTTGAAAGCCGTGGAGTTGCTGTTAGGGAAGTTTGTTCTGTATGTTTGAAAGTTAGTCAAAATAGTCTATTAAATTATGCATACACTGGAAATTGACCTCTGACTGTTTTTAAACTTTGCTATGTACTCAGCAGCTGTGTTGTGATATATATTGAGAAATCTTGGAAAAGTCTTTCTGTGTACCTGATTTTCCTGATATTCCATTCCACCTAAACTTGAAATTACATGTCAGAAAGTATGTTTTGATGCCTATTTTCAATCCAGACTCCCCGTGGAAGGGCAATGAACATAGTCTCTCTAGGTATGCATGATTTTGTGACAATGGAACTTCCTTTTTTAAAAACTGAAGACACAATACAATATTTTAGTGCACTGAGTTGAGACTATGAGGACAAAATGGGACATGATATGAGTGCAGAAAGTGGACCTAAGATTAAATATAAGTTCAATTAAGTAACAAGATCATAGAACATTTAGCCTTTGCAAGGCTTTTTTCTAAGTCATCCTGCAAGTAAGTATTAACACGTTCAGTCCCTGAGAAAAATCATATGCAGTAGGTACTATTATTATCCCATGTTGCAGATGAGGAAAATGAAGCATCTGGCAATTAAGGAGCAGATCCAAGCCTGTGCAGCTGAGTGGGTTAGAGCCTGTCTTAGGCTAATTGAGGAGCAGCTGAGCATAATGGTTAACTAACACCATTGCCTGTATATTCACTCATTCGGATAGTTAATCAGCCTTGGGTTTCTGAGCAATTTATAAGGAATGATGCAGAGGACTATTTAAAAGAACCAATAGCATCTCCATAATTTAGAAGAGAATTGAGAGTGATAAAACTGTCAGTGCCCTCTCCTGTGGTGATTATGTAAGGCAGAGAAACTCAATTACATCCAATCAAATCCCAAACTGGAGTGTGGAGTTTTTATTAGTAGTGGTGAAGGCAGAAAAGTATGCATTCTGAATATGAAATTAATGAGACACTAAAATAAAGAAATTAAGCAGAACATTTTAAGCTTGTGTTCTAATTATTTTCTTCATTATGTTCTAACATTGTATATTTCCAGGTCATGTACCAGTGATGTAGTGTATGACCTTGTAATGTACTGTAAAGCTTTGGAAGACATACCTGGGATAGTATTGCTCTCAGATCATTTAAAAATATGGATAGGAATATTTAATGTGATCTATCACACTGACTTTCAGATATACAAATAAATTTATTAATGCATCAGAATTTATTACCCTACATTCATACCCCTTTATATCAACGAGGGAAGGAAAATTTAGCTAGAGAATGGTTCTGGAACACTCAGAGAAGTAAAGCTAATGCAGGGAGGGTCTTTGTTTCATTCCGTACACCAACATGCACTTTAAAATAAACTATAGTTTTTCAATTGGTCACTCTGAGTAAGCACATATAAACTTGTTTAAAGTGGTCCCAGATAATGGCCCAGGTACTTAGAATCACATAGCATTGACAACTAGTTTTTGTATTCTGCTTAGGGTAACAAACAGAAATCACTCCACAAATAGAAGCTAAAAGAAGAATTAAGTGCAGACTTTTGATTTCTGGGATCATGCCTGTCTAAGAAGTAACTGAGGGAATGACCAGTGAATCACAGGACTATCTCACAGGGATGGTCCAGCAGTGCAGGTATTAAACCTCTCAGCTGCACAACCTAGACATAAACGCTCTCATTCAGAACAAATGTCATTGAACACAGAAACCAGTGCTACCCATGTAATATAATAACAAATATACCTATTTGGTCAGTTTTGTGTGGCATGACCAATGAAGACTCTCCATTTAAATATGTGAAATTGTGGCAGATTTGAGCATCCACTAAAGTGAAGATCAGTTCCTAGGTTTCTGCTTATAGGATGTCTGTACTTCCAACTTATTAATTACAGTTAATATGGAAGTAACTGTGACTTTATTTTAGCCAGCAGGCTTACATTATGACAGAGTCAACGTAGAGACTGACTTCAAGCCAAAGTTAAGAACTGTCATTTCTTGGATGTGTGTTGCTAAGTTTCTTTAATTACAACACAAAAATATTTAATAAGTTGACTTACTTTAAAATCAATGGTCAGCTAATTATTTTTCTGATACGTTTAAGAATAACCTAGAAAATGCAGTCCTCTTTTCCTTTTCCATTTAACTTGTGGAGATAGGATTACACTATGTATGTATATGGACACTATGTATGTATATGGAACCCTGTCTGCTGGTTGTATTTCATACCTGCCATCTTTGTATCATCTCATTTATTTCTCACATTATCATCACATGGTAGTTAATAGTGAGGTATCAGTGCTATTTCACAGGCAAATTGCCATAATTTAGCCCAATAACTAGATCACAAAACCTAGACGAACTTTACTATTATTTAGGCACACAAGCTTGGCAAATATTTTTTAATCCATAGATTCTTTGTTACGCTGAAATAACAACTTCTATTTGTTAATATGTCAGACATGGTGTTGTTTATTACATGTGACGCCTACGTCAGTGAACACCATGTGGGTGGCTTGTGTTACCGAATGGACAGTCCAGGGAGCTCGTTTGAGACTATGTTTCTAAGATGTCCGAGTAAGAATTCAAACCAATGTTAACTTACTTCACATTGGTTATTTCATTTAA
The DNA here is from genome assembly GCF_903995435.1 of Acomys russatus. NCBI lineage: Eukaryota > Metazoa > Chordata > Mammalia > Rodentia > Muridae > Acomys > Acomys russatus. The sequence continues at coordinate 41,071,358 of NC_067142.1, read as the reverse complement.
TAAAACATGTTTTATTTGTTATTTTTCTCAGTTGTCTGGTTTAGGCTTAGATTTTAATGTCAAACCCTCTAAAATATGCTTCTAGGTGTGAGTCAAACACGAGTGCTCTGTGTTATAGTCTAGAAGATGAACTGGGAAGAAATGAAGTTGTGCTTGACCAACTTTCTTAGACTATTTTAACCTACTCTATTGACTGCATTGAAAAATAGTAAATCAGGCTAGCTATAAGAAAACTTGATTTATTTTTAAAATTATTGAGTTAATCAGATAAAAACAAAAACTTATAAAAAGAACTTAAATTTTAAAGAATTCCAGAAATCTACTCCATATTATACAGCTTTGTCAATAGTAGTTTGTAAACACTACAATCTGCTCAACTTGTGTCTGTCTGACACATAAAAGAGTTTTTCCTCAGTAATTATTAATTAGAGATAAATTTATGCTTTATATTTGTGCATAAACAGTGTGTCCCTCTTAAGTGTGTGGAGGAAATGCTGTACAAATATACTTGAGTGCATTTGGAAGTAAATCGTTTCAACTATATTTGATATTTTACATAAATTTTTTATGGTTATTTGTGGTATTGACCTTTAAGACTGCTGAATGTAGCATTATTAGAGCAGTGAGAGTGCCATTGTACTTTAAATAATTTTAAAAGTGGTGGAAGAAAGTTATATTTGTCACAGTTGAAAACATTCTAATCTCTTTTGATTTGTGGACCTCAAAGTTCCCTGGAGAATTTTGTAAATCAAAGTAATACTGGCTTCAAATTTGCTTTTAGATTTCTCATTCAGATAAAGATTTGCAATGTCACAATTTTGACAACTTTGATTTTGATCTATTTTCACAAAAAAGATTTTGATTTTATCTGTGCTATATTATAGTAAGTGGGGAGTTTAGGCTACCAGTGAAGCAAGGGCAAATTGTAGCATGGAAGAAGAAAGACATTGGTTTAAACTGATACCCTAACACACTAGTTGTAAGATTCTGATCATGAGTTGTTTCCTTGTCAATTATGTTCTGATTTGTGGTTTCATAACACAAGTTCAGCTTTGTCTCCCATTGCCCTTGCAGAATACCCCAAAGGAAACCACTTTCATTGAAATTCTTATACCATCTACTCTCTCCCAGGGCATGCTCTTGTGTTTTATAAAGGAGCTATTTGACTGTCTTATCTTACTTTCCTTCAGTCTTCACATTTAACTTCATCTGTCCCAATGTCAAGAGCTAGAGCACAGCAAGCTGCTCACTGCCTGGCTGCTGGCAAGTGGAGGAAAAGGAAGGGATAGGTTCCCTAACAGGAGCCTGCCCACAGTGACTTACATTTCTCCATTAAACTATGAATTCATGAATGATTAATCCCCTGACTACCTTAGGACCTCAAAAATATCTAATATCTTCTCAGGGTTCTGCCTTTGGACCCCAATCCATTGAAGAGGCAGCCTTTACTAGTGATTTTTGGGGATAGCATTTATATTAAAATGAAAATAGAGTCTTTCTTACTTTATCACATCCTTAGAGAGCTTGGCTTCATGAATTCCTTAATTTCTGCCAAATTTGAAACTATATATACCTTGAGCTATTCTTTTAGCTAAAGTGCAAATACAGACCTTCCAAAACTGAACAACTCTAGTTAGTTTGGCAAGTCCCCTTTTTTTCACCCTCAATCCCAAATCTATATTTTAATATATATTTTAGTTTAATGTATTTTTTGTATTATGACTTCAAAATATGATTTTCAATATCAGCAATTCTCTTATATCCTCTTCTTGGTTGGCACTGATTTTCCAAGGGTACTTGGACTTATGCTTATGGTTTTCTTTCTAAACTGTATCCTATTCAGGTGTTACTGTGAATGCATTGGTTCATGATTACATTATCCAGTCAGTGAGGAACTTGCTAGAAACATTTGCTTTTCTTTGCCACCCAAATTCAATGGGATCCTATTTATTTCTGATTGTATTCTGATGCAAAATTTTAATATTCATCTTGCTTTGTTCATCACCACAAATTATTCTTTTATGGAAATATATATTTTTAGCTAACTTGTCAGAATTACTAATCATGAAAACTAGAAGGGATCTGACTCATAGTTCTATCACTCTTTACACATGTATTGGTCCTTGAATACTCAGACCTAGTTATGATTTTTATTACTTTAAATCATGTCATACAGTAGTTCTAAATTATGGCCTAAGGTACAGACTCTGCATCAGTGATAACTAACATAATTGTTGTATGAGAACTTTGATATTATTTATTGTTTGTTGTTGTTTATGCACCATTTTTTAAATAGGAAAATCAGTGCTTCCCATGCCTTAGCAACAAGTGGTAAAAACGGATTTACCCATATGTGGTGACTTCATAGCTCACACCAGGGACCATCTGAAGAACGGTGTTGTAGAAAACTGACCTCCCAGCCCAACAGCCATTACTGTCTTACTGAAGTAGCTGTGATAACCTCACAACTAAGCCTGATCACTTATTCTCATAGAGTGAGCAGGTAGGAAAGAGTCATTAGAATCTCAGCTCAGAGTCAGCCACTTCCTTCCACACTCCACTCCCAGCTCTGTGCAGTGCTGATAAAGCATCTTGTGGCCTAAAACCTGCTACAGTACATAAGGGACAGAAAGATAAAGGAAGGTGGAACTCCATTTCTACCAATTTGTGAAGTTGTCATGTATGCCGAGTTAAGATTTTCTAGGGATGCAGGTGTTTTAGGGTCACACACCCTCCTTTAAGTTAACCTAATAATCTTGCTGGTTCACTTTGGTCTGCTGTTGGGTGCTCTGTCTACAGTCAGTGGACATTTGCTCACATGTGCTTGGGAAAATGTTGTGAACCAGGGGCCTAGGTAATGCAGTTATGGATAATTAAATGAGAAAGTACGTGTGAGTGGAGACATCTTTGAAATGATTTGTCATGTCTACAAGAAGAGAGAAACAGAAATGAGGATTTATTTCTTTGGGAAATTTTACTCGAAAGCTTGATGTCTATGGTTATTAAACCTCTTTCATGAGTAGCTCACACCCTGTAGTATGCAATAACATAAGAGCATAAATAACTTGCATCTTTATGGACATATTTGAACATTCAATGATGTAACAGTGGAGGTGTCTCTTTTTGGACTTGAGTTAAATTATTTCTTTAAAAGCTATTTGGTGAGTTATGTGTGACCTTCATCCCAAAGCATTCTAACTGATGAAATTATATCAGCATCACTGGGGATTTTATGAAAATGTTTACATGACAGTGATTGTCCTGGAGTAATTCTGGAGAGTACTGTCTGCACACCGCATCTGTAACTTTCTGGACAGGAAATTGCAAGCAGAGTTACATTTGAAAAACACCAGAGCTTCTGAAAGTTTTTATTTCTCTGGCTAATACCTTCTAAGATCTGACCCCTGTAAACCTCTCCATCCTCTCTAACTTTATTGTTCACGACCCCATAAAAATGCATAAAGTCCTCAAGTGCTACTAGCTGCTTGGAAATTCACAATTGGCTTCTCAGCCTGGAGATTTCTAAGAGTGTGGTTTTCCTTTTTGATGTTTGGCAAATTTCTTGGTTTGAAGGCTTCGCTTGGGCTGTTTCTCCTGTGATTTATTTCCTGTTGTATATTAGAGTGTGGTTTGTAGCTTTGTTCTTGTGCTACCACCATATCTAGAAACACTGTTTAATGAATAGAGGACACAGCAGATTAGTTTGCCTTATATGCTCTATTTGCTGTTAGGTTTAGAGCTCCTTAGAAGAAAGTGCAATGTTCTATTTCAAGCCAGGCTTTTGTTTGTCCTACTAAATTAATTGCATAGAGATCCTCATAAAAAGCTTAAAAAATAGGACTTACATTGAAGAGGCCAGAGCCTCTCAAGAAATATGTTAGGAAATGGTTGGGTTTTTTTGTTTGTTTGTTTTTTGTTTTGTTTTGTTTTTGTTTTTGTTTTTTGCCTTTGAATTTCACATACTTTATTTAAGAACCTTGCCTTGTGAATTGTGTTTCTTTCCCAAGACATTCTATTCTTTTTAATCTTTGTTTTTTTTTTCTCTGCTAAGTCCAGAAAGATTACTTCCTTTTTTCCTCCCTTGAATTTGTTTTTTTTTGGGGGGATGGGGGTCAGGAGGTGTGGTTGCTTAGATAGAGGAGTTGTAGTGCACAACTATATTTAGAACAAAACATTAGATCCTACAACAAAAAATAATTTTATCAAAACCAAATTATAAAACTTTAGCTAGGCTTTGGCAACCTGAAAATACCAGAAAACCAACTGTCTTACGGTCAGTTGATGTTTATGAAAATTGAAGCAAGAACATTACATGAAATAAAAATTTGCTATTATCACATAAATATATCCATTCTACTTATTTCATATATATATATATATATAAATAAAATTTATTTGATTATTTTATTCCATTTCAATTGAAGTTAACTAATAAAAATGTTTAAATTGTTACACTGCTATCTTCCATGTTGATCAAAAACTTTATCTCAAATAATTGGAGAAAAATTATAAAGACTATATGTGGTTAAATGGATCAAAGGTCTGGGGATATGTAAGGCAAATTCAGGACTCAGGTAAATGGTGAGTGAGTTAGTAAGCAGTGCACTGCAGCTGGTGTCCTCCTCAAAGGCATGTAGTAAACCTGACACAACTGAGTGTCACTTACCTTCATTTTCAGGACTGTTACGATAAGAAGAAAAATTAAGGGCCCACATGAAGAGAATACTCTTAATATGAGACACTGTGTTATAGATAGATTAAACTCTACATAAAGATTCACCTTCCACTTTTATCTCCCTTCCCCTCCCTCGCTTCATCTCTTTCTTCCTACCTCCCCTCTCTCTTCTATGTGTGTATACAGAATTACACATAATATATGTACTTTTTGGTAAGTAGATAAGATTCTTTTAGACTCTTCACTGCTATTTTACTTCCTTTTCTTCACTATTATCTCCATCTTCTCTCTCTAAATAATACCATATTTTTCCATTTTCTCCCACAAATACCTTGTACCCAGCTATTACTCTCTCTAATGGTTCCTCTACCTACCCATGGCCACCTTTTAATTTTCTGTTTTCTGTGGTTATTCCAAGTGGTATACTCACATCTAAAGACTTGTGCTAGAAACCACAGATGAGAGTGAACATCCGTTTGTCTTTCTGGAACTGTGCTATCTCACTCAGTATGCTCTTTTTCTAGTTCCACCCATTTACCTACAAATTTCATGATTTCATTTTTCCTTACAGAAGAGCAATACTTCTTATTGGTATGTATGACAGTTTCATTAACCATTCATCAGCTGAAAAGTCTTTTGTTGTTTTTATTTTCTAGATCTTGTGAATAGAGTTGCAATGGACACGGATGAAAGAGTATTGGTGGACTAGAATTCCAGGTCATTTGGGCATATTGTCCATGAGTAGTATGGCTGGAGCATTTGGTAGATAGGTTTTCAGTTTTTAGAGGAATCACCACCCTGACTTCTAGAGTGGCTGGACAACTTTGTAATTTCACCAACAGTGAATGACAGTTCCCTTTTGCTCCATTTTCTTCAGTATTTGTAATCAGTTGTTGTTGTTGTTGTTGACCTTTGGCAAACTGATTGATGTAAGATAAAACTCAAAGGTGTTTTTTTTTTTTTTTTTGTATTCCCCTAATTGTTAGGGAAGCTAATCATTTTTTGAGACATTTATTAGTCATTTTTATTTCTTCTTTTGAGAATACTGTTCTGATAGCAAACCATTTACTGAATGGGCTCTTATTTTTTTGAATATATTTTTTTACATATACATTTATATTTTTATACATATATAAAAATAACTAGATATGGTGAGAAGAACCATGAAATAATCGGGGATTATATTAATGTTATATTCATAGTGTATTGGCTATTTGTATTTGGAAACCTTGAAGAAAACAGATTTCCTATTTTGGCGAGTCTAAAATTCTTAATATAAATCAATTTTTTATCATGTCTCATCTTTACCAACTTAAAATATCTAAGTGACCTAAAAACACTTTGAATATAATATCACAAGCTATTGACAATGCTATCGGTTGCTCCCCACAACCTGGTGATGAGGCCCTATCGCTGAAGGAAACTCTTACTTTTGGCATCAAAAAAACTGTGAGGTCAAGATGATGCTTAATTCGTAGCTGTGTCCCTACTGACTAGCACTCATCATCCTAGATGGCACTTGAAATGCTACAGAAGGATCAGGTTAATTATCAATACCACCCAGCTATAAATCAGATGACCTTCAACAGGTAACTTGTCTACAAGATATATTGGTACAATAGTGTCATATATGTCATGTCACATTATTAAAAAAGGGCTAATCATTCCTCTCTAGCAGCTATGAAAGCCCAATAGCTACTTAGCCAGTGCTGGGATTTTGTGTCCACCTTCTTGCTATAGTGGAATTGTGTGTGAGGCCTCTGCCCTGATGTAGCTGAAAAATACCATTTACTTTACCATAAAGGCTGGCTCTGGTTTTTTTTTTAAAAATATTTATGGCTTAGCACTACACATTATATCTTCTTTGGAGGTTGACTAGTTTAAAGTTTCTATGTTATCTATACTAATTTCTATCTGCTACAAGAAGCTTCTCTGAAGAGGGCTGAGCAATGCTCTGATCTATAGCTATAACAGTATTTACTAGGAGTCATTTTAATACTAAGTCCATTTAGCATAATATCAGTACTAGGTTCTAGCCTGGAGCCTATGACATGTCTTAGCAGTGATAAGTATGTCTACAATCTCATGGAACAGGCCTTAAACCCACTCATAAAGTGGTTGGATATTTCAGTCACAGTGATGCCACTATTAAACCAATGGGCATATCTAATAAAGTCAATCTTAAAATCTTTTTATTTTCCGAAGACATTTACTGCATAATATACATATAAGTTATATGTATATTGTTAATATATATGTACATATATAGGTAACTACTATCAATTCCATTGTTTGTGTCTCAGTATTGTCAACATTTTGTATAATATTTTCTAGCCTTTAATATTTCTAATGAAAGTATATCATGTGTCTTAACTTTGCAAAAAAACACAGTGAGGACAGAAGTAGGCAGTATGTTTTACATAATGTTTGATCTGAGAGTTGGTCAGGTAGGTACAGTTACATAGTTCTCATTGTTTTGTGTGATTTTACCTTTGGGTTTCATCATTCTTATATAATATAGGTGTGAGATAAATTTGGGTTGAATTAATGGTATTAATTTACTTTGGTGTCTGAAGTCTTATGGTTATATCTAAGAAGCTTCCCCTTAGACTATTAATATCAAACAATGCTTTTCTAGCTCCACCCATTATCTGACAAGTCCATGTCTTCCAGGAAAGTCTAGAGAGATAAAGTTATTGGTGGAAAAAGAGAGACTGTGTTTCGGGATCCTTGAGATTACTAGTGTCTGGGGCAGAAAATGGCATGATATATAAAATCTTGCTCACTCTACTTTTATCAGCAATATTGTTTTTGGTTAAAACTGTGAAGTCATGATGGTCCTTTCAATGACTGCCAATACTTCAGCTAAAAGGTGTCCCTCTCCACCTACAAAAACTCATCTTCAGTAGTTACCTTGAGCTTCCAACTAGTGACTTTTAATAAATATGTTTTATTTCATACACGATTCTCTCAGAGTTATGGAAGAAATAATTATCTTTTGTGAGTAACTTTCCTAAGTCAAGGATGTCTCAGCAAAATATTTTTTAAAATTAGCTAAATTAGAAAAAGCATTGACATTTCAATAAGTGTATTAAACTTTGCAGTATGCTTTATAGTATCATTTTTGCACATGTATATAATTTATTTGAACACATTTCTCTCTTTCCTCTTATTTCCTTTCCATTCTCACTGACCTCCTTTGCTTCCAAATATGTTCTAATTCTACTTTTATACATTTTCCTTTCATAAATTTTTGTTACCTAAAGAGTTTCTTTTATTGATTATTGATTCTGTTTACAAAATTCTTCTAGAAATTTAAAAGGCTCAAAAGAAATATAGTGGTAAGCAAAATATCTTGAATAATGATGATCCATATATTTCAATAGACCAAAATGTTATTTTTAAATAGATTGGCCAATAATATATTTAAATGATTAGGTCTTGAGATAGAAATAACTTTTCTTCCATATCTCCCAAAAGCATATGTGGTAGTCAGTTATTTTTTTTTTATCAAAGTGCCAATTTGTTAAGCATTATGAATAGAATTATTTGAGTTATAGTCAAAATTCCTAACCTTATCTGTGTCTTCCCTATTTCAAGTATTATAGTGGGCTCCTAATTTGAATATAGAAAGGCTAAGGCTCTTGTGGAGTATAAGTACCTTGCCTGCTTAGTTTACTTTTTCTGCCTCCAAATTCTCTTTGCCAGAATTCTCTCTCTTAAGAAGGTCTGATCACTTTGTCTGCTCTCTAGAGATCCAAGAAGCACAATTTGAAGCCAATTTTAGTAGATAAACCATGCAGGCAAAAGACTTTTCTATTTCCTTCCTTTATTACCACTTTCTTCAAATTTCTGAGACAAATTAAATGCTTAGATGAAGTTAATGGTTGGCTTGAAATTAACTGCTGATAGATATATTGGGTATACAGAATTACTTAATAGTTCTTCGGGGCTTTTTTCATGCTCTCCTTCACTGAATTATAGAATTTCTGGAGTTAGAAATAGCCTTGGAGAAAATTTAGCTTAACCTTCCACTCAATGAGAGGCTTCTTTCCATAGCATTTCTGATAGATGGTCACTTAGCATCTGAGCACTTCTAGTCACTGAGATAATTTCCTTCTACAGCTGTTTCCTGTACAACAATTCTTATGACTTAAAAATTCTTTCTTATTCCTGTCCCAAACATACATCATGGTAATTTCCAATCACTGACAAAGTTATTCCCCAACGTCTTTTATCTCTTCTCCATCTGACCTGATAGGTGCCACTTTCCTCAGTGTGGTCTTTGTTAGTGGCATTTATTTTTTTATTCTCAGATAGTACTTTTGGAGACTCTACTGAATTTAATGAATGCATATCAATGATACTTATGCTGGTAGAGTAAGTGTGAGCCATCCCAGAGTTACTTTGCTTGAAATATTAGAATCTAGGACCCATATTAGGGACCCAGCCAAGGTCATTTTTGTACAGTTTGATTCCTGATGGCCACTTTAGTTAGGAAGGAAATAGGGAGAGACATGGAGAACATTCCTTTATGATTGGGTAGTCTTATGAGCATTTACAAGGGTGAATTCCTCTAAATCCTCAAAAAATGTTTTATTTATACTTAAGTAGGAATTTAAAAATAAATGAAGTCAAACTACAGGTTGTATTAAATAAGTATATCAGCTTTTAAAAAATGAAACTTCTGGGGTTTTGCCTTTTATCCATGGTAACAGTACCTAAAGATTAATATAGTCACAAAAGAGACTACTAGCAAATTTAAATGTTTTTAAATATTTATATGTATGGTTATCTATTAACTATCATCTATCTATCTATCTATCTATCTATAATTTAGCCATCATCTATGTATGTATGTATATATGTATGTAGCATCATTTATGTCAATCAATCATCAATCTAATCTTTTATCTATCTATCTATCATCTATAGTCTATGTAGGTATTATCTATTCATTATTTGTTAATCATATATCATCTATGTATGTATGATCTATTTGTCATTTATCACTCATCTATCTAATCTATTATCTATCTACCTATCTATCTATCTATCTATCTATCTTCTATCTATATATCAGCTCTCAGTCTCATGTATGCATGTTTTTGTATGTGTGTGTACCTACACATGTGTATGTATGTATGATATGTGTGTGTGTTTGTCACAGTGTATGGAGATGTCAGAGGACAACTTTCCATAGTTGGTTCTCACTTTGCACCTTTATTTATATGATTTCTATTATTTCTTATTGCAGTGCTATATACCAGTAACCTTCCAGGTCATTCTATCTCTACCTCTCACTTTGGCCTGGGAGTTTGTGTTTAGAGAGGAGCTCTTACTGTACGTTTCATTTTGTATGAGATCTGGATGACTTTTTAAAGGTTTTCTGGCTTAGGCATTTTGGAGGTTTGAATGAGAAATACACCTCCTAAATCTCAGGCATCTGAAGAGTAGCTCTACCGTTAAAGTAACTGTTGGAAGATTAGGAGGCTTGGCCTTGCTGGAGAAGACATATCACTGTGGGCTGGCTTGAACTTTCAAAAGCGTCCTGCCATCCCCAGTGAGATGTCGCCTCCTGCTTATGGCCTGACTTGTGAGATCTCAGCTTTTCCTGCTTCTGTGACTTCATTCCACCATCATGGACTCTTGCATTCTGGAACCATCAGCCCAATTTTATACCCTTTCTTTTATAAGTTGCCTTGTTCATTTGTTTTTAACACAGCAATAGGAAAGCAACTAATATGGTCAGCAATTGCTTTGTCCAGCAAGCCATCTACCAGGCATAAAATAGATTTTTTTTCTTTCTTTTTCTATTATAGTTACTTTTTAATTTAAATAATTTATTCAGATTACATCTCAGTTGTCCCTCCACTTGAATCTTCCTGTTTCGCCCTCCTTCACTCTTTTACCTTATTCCCCTCCCTTAGGAATGTGACATAAAAGAACCTCCTCCCCCAGCATATGGTCACAGCCTATCCTGTCTCACCTGGGTAGCCTGCTTCCCCTTCAAACTGGGGAATCCTTTCCTGATCAACTTAGAGTTCATGGTGTCATTGTTGCCTATGAATGAGTACTAGCCCTAGTATTCCACTGAGATGGCTAATCTTATTTATCAACTTGTGGGAAGCTAAAGCTCCTGGCAACCTGCCAGGCAAGATGACTTGCAATTCTGCTCCTGGCTGGTAAACAAGTCCTTATTTGGGTTGTGGGCCGTGCTTTGCTCTGATGTATGCACCCCGCCTTGTCGGGAACCAATTGGAGCTACCAACGACGTAAGATCTGCTGATTGGGTGAGGCAGAGGATATAAGAGGGGCGCTGAGGTGCAGGAAAGAAGCTTGCTGAAAAGGTTCCTGAATAAACTGCCTGGAGAAGAACGTTCGGGTCGTGTGAAGAGTCACGACAAATCTTGTTTATCAACTTGACCGTATCTAGAATCAAATGAAACCCAAGTAGCTGAGAAGGCCTATGAGAAATTTTCTTGACTAGAAAGATCCACCTAAACATGATCCACAATTTCAGTTGCAGCTCACATATAGGCTATGGAAGGACAATTTGGGTTTTGTCTGTTTGACTTCATGCACACTAGCAAATATATATGCCCTGTTGCTTCAGCTGGGATTCTAATATAGACTGAAAAGCAGCAGATCTCTATTAATCCTCTGGACCCCAACACCCAGTTCAGATTGTGATAGCTGAGATGTCAAGTTTCAAGGAGTGAACAACTACTAGATTTTTGGCCTTTTTGTCCAGAAACAGGCATATGTAGCTCTTAGCCTGTAAAGCAGTCTCGTGGGAGAGAGTGGAGAGGAAGGCATATCCTAGTGATTTATACCTTTGTAGAATCTTTCACTATGTTAACAATGCTTTGGTGGAAAAAGTATAGTGATCTTTATGAAGACGTAAAGGGCATGAAAGCACCTTTGTATGTTTTGACAGACATGGAACGAGGTAGTACAGTATGAGAGAAGAATTTCTGTATCCTGGAAGGCATGTAGGTAGTGCCACATAGTATTATAAGCATTGAGCTCTATTGTTATTAAAAAATGTCATTGCTAACTGGGCATCAATGGTAGACACTTTCTCAATATTTATATATTATTTGTTTCTTAAGTTTTGATTCTTGAAAGTTCTCATCATTAAACCTTTGTAAAACTTTAAGTTGTGCTATAAACATGTGTATCACTGAGTATGATATTTTAAAGGTAGTTTTTCAATCTTCTTTGCAAATACAAGTAAATATGGTTGTGCTGTTTTATGTTAAATTAGAATTTACATTGGTATCTATAGTATTGCTGGGATATATATGTATATTTATATATAATTTTGATTAAACACATTACATTTTTAGGTAATGGTTTCATTGTGAAAATGTTACACACACACACACACACACACACACACACACACACACATTCTGTTTTTACTCCAATGTTATCTCCCGTTTTTCTTTCCTTGTTTTCTTCTCAAACACTTTTTAATATATATACATACATATAAGTACACACCTATGTGTATAAATGCATGCATGTATATTTAATCAAGGTTTTATGTATGAAAGGGAAGAAAACAGGCAATATTTATATTTTCTGGACTATTTTCCTTATTATAATGATATATAATGCTATCACACTTTTCTACAAATGCCACAATTTTATTCTTCATTAATGCTGAATAAAATTCAATTATGTATACCTGCAGAGATATTTTCAATTTATATTGAAAGATCTTTTTCAGATTTTCAGACTTTACTAAAATGTAGTACTGTCTTTAAATCATTTATGCCATTTTATTATCATGGAAATTTTTATTTTTGGTCAATATAAATATTTCTCAAATATTTGTAATAAACTGTTGTAGCTTTACATATTTTTTACCCATCATCTATAGATTTAATAGTATAATCATAATTATAAGTCACCAATTATCTCAAATTAAATTTTGTTGTGTCTTTCTGCATGTCCTCTAAATCTTTCTCAGTTTTTGGTTTTAAGGTGCTCAGCTCCATTTACTTAATCTCATGGTATGCAGTTTTGGTACTGAATTCTGCCCTATAGCTGTTTGCTATGCTTATATTTGCTCCTAAACCACAAGAAGGCTTTACATGCCTGTCCCATGGATAAGATTGCTTTGCAGGGACAGATGATGACAAAGGTTTTGCTTTCACTAAGTCTAGAGTTAATATTACAAATTTAAGTTTAATCTAACATTTAAAAATTAAGTTATAGCCTTAGCTAACTCATAATTAATCAAATCATTACAGAGAAAGGTTTCATAATGTGTTCAGTGGAACTCTTAAGCTTTATTTAGAATCAAACTATATTTCTATAAATACTTGTGTTCATTTGATCAAATAAAGACTAAAAGTTAGCTCAAGTATTTTTTTCTATAAAAAGATTTATATTTGGGGATGCCTCTTCAAATCACAGATTGAAACTTTAAAACATGTTTGCCAACATTTGAAATCTCCAAAGCTCAGATAAATTATCAAATGATTCTGCAAGATCAGCAGCAACAGAACCCTGAGCTCCACAGACTTTAGCTTTCACAGAATTGGCATGTTTTTGAACTTGTGAACCCTCTGTAGACTTCTACAGACAGCATTCTTGATCCTTCGTGGAAAGTTCGTTTTGCAATTACTACATGTTAGTCTAGGTCTGTGATCTACAAACTATTGTAAAATGTTAAAAATCATCTAACAGTTTTACTTCAAAGAAATTATTTGATTTGTATATGACTTTTAGAATGGAAATTAAGTTCATAACTACATTTGCTTATTTACTCCATGTTATAATTATGAAGAATGACTGATTTTCATATTTATAAGCCTCCATTGTTTTCTGAGAGTCTCTAAGTTTATCTATTCCTATTGGGGAATTAGAAAGAAATGATAGCTGGGCATGGTGGCACACGCCTTTAATCCCAGCACTCGGATTGCTGTGAGTTCGAGACCAGCCTGGTCTACAAAGTGAGTCCAGGATGGCCAAGGCTACACAGAGAAACCCTGTCTCGAAGAACCAAAAAAAAAAAAAAAAAAAGAAAGAAATGATAGACATATATATTAGAATTAAATCAATAGATGATCAAAGACTTTCTCTCAAACTCAGTAAGGATATCTTGGAGGAATTTAGAGAGAGGAAACTCAAGGTTGGAAGGGGTGAATATTGAGTCAGGGAAATTAAGATGTTCTATTTGAAAAACATTGTGTGGATTTTACTTTCTTTATTATGAGCTCAGTTATTTAATTCTGTCCTCTCATTCTACCTAATGTCAGATTTTTGTGCAGCTATGCTAAACACATACACAATTATGCATTTATTACTAAACAACCACAGACTTGTGTAGTACCTACCCTCTAATTATTATTTCTTAGTATCACAGTAGGTCCCCTGGCAAGTTTGAACCATGATATTTTATTTTCAAAGCCTTTAATGAAGTTGCCTGTGAATGAGACAACAGTGCTGCGTAGGAACTGGATAATGTCTAAATATTGATCGTGGTGTCTGTCACAGCTTTTCAAGTACTTGTATTTAATTCAGTTTAAATAAATCAGGAGTTAGAAACTGGCAGATGAAGACAGCACATTTAACTTTTAAAACATAATTCAGGGTATTTGTGTGTAACAAAAAGAAATGAGAACTGAAGTTGACTAGGAAAGGCATTAATGTGATAATCTATTACAGGTGTATCTGGCTACTTGTATTTTTTTAAATATGTATTTTCAAATCTCCTAGAGTACAGGTAGTAGTTGTTTAACAGAAATTGGCTGAGGAATGTATTTTAATCCCAAGGTAACTAGGCTTCTAAAACCTTCTTTGTGCACTCAAAACACTGTCTTAGTTGCTACAAGGCAAATACCAGACCTTAGGAAGTTTTAATAATGTGTGTGTATTTCTCACTGTTCCAAAAGTTGTGAATGCCAAGATCAAAGCGCCAAGAGATTAAGTATCTAGTATGTTCTCTCTTCATAGTTGGTAGGCAGGTTGTCTGCTCAATTTACCTTCCCTTGCAGAAAGAGAGTCTCTTTCTTTAGTTGTTTAAAAGACACTAATTCCATATATTAGAGTTTTAGCCTTTAAGCCTGTTACCTTCCTAAATCCCCTCCTTTGTGAAACATCACATTGCAGATTAGTCTTCATCAAATTAATTTGGAGATAAAACCTCATCAATAGCATTTAAAAGTTTAATACCTATGTATGTATATATGTTATGTGTACACATATATCACATATATGTATCTATACCTCACACACATATATGTTTACCACCAACAATATGTATACATATCACATATAAGGCATATATATACATATGTAAACTCTTAATATTTTATTGGATCAGATAAAGTATATTAGACCTGATTGTGGAAGTTTCTATGAAGAGGTGTTTAACAATACTACCACAAAGAGAATCAGTATTAGTTTTAGTTTAGAGGATCAAATTGTGAATCCAAGAATTTTACTTTATGAGTTTGTTAATATAATTAATACACTACTCAAATAGTACTTGGATAGTTCTGAAATACTTCCCAGGCTCATGTATTGAATGTTTGGTTCCTAAACTCAGGATGCTATTTTGGAAAGTTATGAAAGTTTAGGAGCTAGGGCTGGCTGGAAAAGGGAGTCATAAGTCTGTGGTTTAAACAGTTCTCTCTAGACCCTCCCTATCCCCTTCTTCTAATTTGTATCTGTTTTAGGTTGAACAATATCTGTTGCTCTGTGTTCCTGATACTTTGATGTTTTTTGCAAGAAAAAGACTAAGTACCTATGCACACAACACTCTGAAACCAAGAGTTGAAATAAATTGTGACTCCCTTAAGCCGTTTCTGTCTGGCATTCTGTCATAGAAATGAAAGAAGTATGCATACTATACTAATGAGTTGCCTTATGTAAAAAGCAGGTACTTTTTTTTTTTGTAAACCAGAGTTTTTTTTTAAATTTTTTATTATCAATTTATTCTTGTTACATCTCAATGGTTATCCCATCCCTTGTGTCCTCCCATTCTTCCCTCCCTCCCCTTTTCCCCTTATTCCCCTCCACTATGACTGTTCCTGAGGGGGATTACCTCCCCCTGTATATGCTCATAGGGTATCAAGTCTCCTGATGTCTTTTTGTGTTTGCATAATAGCTAAATATCTCATTAATCTTTTAAAAATTAAGCTCTGGGAAATCTATATGAAAGTGAAGGAAAAAAAGATTATTGTATGTGTATCATTGTTCTATAGGCATTTGCTGAAACCAATAGAAAGGTAGATATTAATAACAAATAGAAAACTAGAAACAAAGCATTGGTCAAGCATGAGAGAAGGACTTGGAGATGAAATGTTCTAATGGATACTCCTTTACTGCTTCCTTTTCAAGAAACGCTGAGCTTCTAATCCAAAGAAAAGATATTACTGAAAGAAATTAAGGAAAGTCTAAGTAAACAGAGGGATATATAATGTTCAGGTTTCAGAAAGCCAATGCCAGATAAATATTACTTCTCCATAAATTGCCATGTAGTTTCCATTAAGTCTTTACACTTGAAAGCATATCTTTGCACTTTAGAATTAGCAAGTATATTCCATATGTTATATGGAAATTTGGAATATCTATGAAGAGATGATTATCAATAGTCAAAGAGAAGGAAATTAACATATGATACATGTCAAGAAATAATACAAAGACAGGGTCCTTAAAAGTATGGCTTTTCATGTGAGCTGTTGGGTATTGCAAATGTAAGAGGGGATGCCCGAAAATTAATACATATACAGAACCATAATTTATGACAAAGGTACCAAAGACCCTGAGAGAGTGTGGTTTACTACATGCTGAATAGTTATTGAATATTCATATGGAAAAAAGTGAACCTTTAACATCACACTGAGTCTAAAGTTATACGGTGAACACATGCATGGATTGTAAGCCTAAAAGTACCTTAGGAACATAATACATTAACCCCTGAAGAGGCAAGACTTCTAAAATCAGTGGCAGTAATCATGAAGGAAAATGTGCATATGTTGGAATACAGCGATGTCAAAACATTATCTTCATCAAAAAGGTAGCATCAGAAAACGACCAGTCAGCCCCACCTAGGTTCGTATGTAAAACTTAGTAAGGACGTTTATAATTATAAAAAAGGCACTCCCATAATACAATAAAAAAGTCTAGATCCTGGACTAGAGTGTAGTTACTAATGGGTAAGAGGAAAATAGTCATTTAGCGTACTTCCTAGCTTGTGTACTGATAGACACTGACTTCTTGTTCAGTGACAAGGCCTATAGTAAAAGTGGTGTCCTTAGCATCATGGAGGCATGATATATGTGTAATAGATGTTTGGCTTTTGAGGAAACGTTTTAAAAGATGTGTTAGGTAATCTTTGCTTTTGGCTATGTTCATCATGGTGTTATCAGAAAGTGATAAGCCATATTCGTGAGGCAGGAAGTATTGAGGACTTGCTTACCCTGTCTTGGCAGAGTTAGGCCATCGACTTGCCTGAATTCAAGCTTGCCCCTTTTTAGACAGACTTCTGTCTGTGGTAGATATGAGGACACTTTGCCCAGTAGCTTGTTCGCTATATTTAAAGCCATCTCCATAAGTAGGTTCTTTGATGCTCATCATCTTCTTTGAGGTAGCCTTGGTGTTGCCAGGAGTTGACCTGTCTCATTGTCAGTGAATCTTTAAAATAATAAAAACATTTTTAATGCAATATTCTGCCTGTCGCTGAGGTTTTTGAAGACCTTTTCTAACAATCCTACCTTTTCTTTCTATAGAATCATATCTATCTGCTGCACCTAAGATGTATATTCTTCTGATAAAAGTAGACTATTCAGGCAGCAAGCTGTCTCTATTGTCTTTTCATTTGGAAAGCTACTAACCTGCACTCCCAGCATACTCAGGTAATCAAGAATATTCCTTCTCAAGTCTCTAATGGAATTGAAGACCAGGGTTAAGAAGCTTTTAGGTCTGGATAGATGTTTTAAGTTGATAATGACAAGATGTGATTTACATTTAGAATTTTAGACACATCAAGATAGGAAAGATGTTTTCTTCAAGGCTGTCATATACAATAGCCAAAACACTAAGAATGTAACATTTATATAATTCCTGAATTGGTCATGGTTCTTCTTGCTATAAGCAGTTTATTTTATATAAGTGTAAAAATATAAATATATATGTAAAAATATGAAAAAAGACTATGAAACAATAAATCATTTCTCTTAAAAAAAAGGAAAGTGATAAGTCCTCCTGGATACAAAAGATAAACAGGCTGAGAAAAAAATTAGGGAAACTACACCCTTCACAATACCCATAAATAATATAAAATATCTTGGTGTAACTCTAACCAAGAAAATGAACGACTTATATTAAAAAAAAAAACTTCAAGTATCTGAAGAAAGAAATTGATGAAGATATCAGAAGATGGAAAGATGTCCCATGCTTATGGCCCAGGAGGATGAACATAGTAAAAATGGTCATCTTACCAAAAGCAATCTAAGATTAAATGCAATCCCTATCAAAATACCAACACAGTTCTTTACAGACCTTGAAAGATCAATTTTCCCCTTCATATGGAAAAACAAATAAAACAAACAAAAACACAGAATAGCTAGAACAATCCTGCACAATAAAAGATCTTCCCAAGCAATCTCCAGGCCTGATCTCAAGCTGCACTATAGAGCAACATTAATAAAAAAAGGTGTGGTACTGGCATGAAAATAGGCTGGTTGATCAATTGAATTAAGTCAAAGACCCAGAGATAAGCTCACATACTTACAGACACTTTGTTTTGGAAAAAGAAGCCAAAACGATACAACGGAAAAAAGATATCTTCAAAAAATGGTGCTGGTCTAACTGGAGCTTGTTAAGTTTCAAGCAGTGAGGAAAGGGATGTGGAACATTGAGAGACCTAAAGCTTTAGGAGGCTTGAAAAAGGCAGTTGACTCAAACCACTAACAGTGAGAGAATGTGAAGAATATTAAAAAATATCTTTGCATGACCTTATAGTATTACAGACTATCCTACGTGAAGACCAAATTACGATTTCTAAACCTGCTGTTTATAACCTGCTGTGGGTTATTATTCTTGAAGTCTACATTCTAGTTTGGGAAACTGGGCCAAACAGAGAATTTTTACTTCATTATTGTGGCTCTAGGCATGTAAAATAGATTGAGATCAGGCAGCTATGACAATTACAAGTTTTGAAAGGGTCGTTGTTCCTAAATGAGCCACAGTCTATGACTCATAGTTTGACTCATGATTATCTTTTCCCATCACACTTATTTAAGACTATTTCTCTTTACTATTCAGAAAAGCCTACCTCTGATGCTCCATTAGGATGTATAATATAAGCTAGTACAAATTTGTCTGCCATACAAAGTCTGAAAATTTATAAAACACAAATTATGCTACCAAATAAAATATTTAAGACATAAGAATGGTTTAATGTACAAGTATTGGGATAGAAATAAAGTGTGTATAACAATGAATTTTATTCCTCTGTGTTCTTACAAACAAAACAAAACAAACAAACAAACAAACAAAACAACAGCCAGGTGAGGTGGTGGATGCCTGTAATCCTAGAACTAGGGGAGGCAGAAGTAGGTGGATCTCTGTGAGTTAGAAGCCATCCTGGTATACAAAGGAAGTCCAGGATAACTAATGCTACACAATGAATCCAAAACAACAACAACAACAACAACAGCAACACTACTTTATTTGGGGACAGGAGAGAAGGATCAAATATTAAGAGGTGTAGCACACTCACAGAGTATCCAGGTTCCATTCTTAACACCCATTTAGGTGCCTCACAACTGCCTATAACTCCAGCTCTAGAAAAATCTGACACCTCTGGTTTCTGTGGGAGACTGTAGTCACATGCATATAGTTACCCCATTCATGAAAATAAATTAAAAATTTAAGAATTTATTTTTTTCTGATATTTCTTTAAAAAAATTTTTTTTATTAATTTATTCTTGTTACATCTCAATGTTTATCCCATCCCTTGTATCCTCCTATTCTTCCCTCCCTCCCATTTTCCCCTTATTCCCTCCCCTATGACTGTTCCTGAGGGGATTTCCTCCCCCTGTATATGCTCATAGGGTATCAAGTCTCTTCTTGGTAACCTGCTATCCTTCCTCTGAGTGCCACCAAGTCTCCCCCTCCAGGGGACATGGTCAAATATGAGACACAATGTGAGAAAGTCAGACCCTACTCTCCATCAACTGTGGAGAATTTATTTTAAATAAAAAAAAAAATAGCCTACACACACAAGAAAGAACAAAACAAACAAACAAACGAACAAAACCCTGGGTTTTCATATGAGATTTCATGTTTATCATTACCTCCCCCTTTGCCACTTATTTCCCTTACCTGCCCTTCCCTACTATACCTACCATCTCAGGCTGACTCTTTCCTCCTCCATTTATTCTAGCTCCTTTTCATCCATGCCTTAAAGTCTCTTTATTTCCAGTCACATGGGCCCTTTTTGAGTTATCTGGTCTTTACCCATATTTACTCTCTTCTGGATGTATGTGTTTAACAGTTAGAGGCTTCCTAGCTCTAATGTGGCATGTTTGTTTGTTTGTTTGTTTGTTATTTATATTTTTGAGCCTCAGTTACTCTGATTAAAATGATGTTGCTCAGTACCATCCATTTTAATGCAAATTTTATAATTTCCTTTTCCTTCATGAATGAATAGAATTCTGTTGAATAAATGCATCCCATTTTCATAATAGATTCATCCATTGATGGATATCTAGGCTAAGTATTAATTCTGCTTTATGCCTGTTGTGGAAGGAGCGATAAATCTGTATTTATATCAGTAGTAGGATGGAGAGTCTTTTGCATTATATGCCCAGAGATTCCCTATTAGGGTTATATGGTAGTTCTGTTTTTAGTTTTCCTGAGAATTCGCCACACTGATCTATAATAGCTTACGCTGGCATCAATACCATGTAAAGGTTCCTCTTCACCTTCATTTTGCTATTTGCTTTCTTCATCTGACTATTAATACTAGGGTAAGATAGAATCTCATGCTACTTCTAATTTGGACAACTCAAAATACTTAATACTTAAAAAATATGAATTGACCATTTGCCCTTCCTTTCAGAACTGTATGTGGAGATCATTGTTAACCTGTTGATTGGCAGTTTTAAGTATTTTTTGACATTCTTTTTTTATTTTTAATTTTTTATTAAATATATTTTACATATACATTCATATTTTTGCATATATATATACAATAAACTACCTATAGCAAGAAGAACCATGAAACAGTCAGAAATTATATATATATGTATATATATATATGTATGTATATTACATTCATAGTGTTTTGGGTATTTGTATTTGGCAGCCTATAAGAAAACATCTTTCCTATCTTGGTGAGTCTAAAATTCTGAATGTAAATATATCATATCTCATCATTACCAACTTAAAACATTTATCTAGATATAAAAATATCTTAACCCCTAAACAACTAAGCTTAATTGTAATACTAAAGTATCTGGCCTTCAACCTCATCAGAAACTTGAGAAGGAATAAAATCAAAATCAATTATCTGAGTAGTCAGGAAGTCCCTTTTATAATGCCAGACTTCTAGAGCATTCAGGAATTTTTTTTTATAAAGATGTGCTGACATTTGTCTCAGTTTGTTCCTACATATATGGAAAACATGCAACTTCTGTCTTTAAATCTAATGATATGCTGTATTACATTTCTTGACACATATGTTGAACAGATCTTGCATCCTTGGCATAAAACGAACTTAATTGAGGTACATGATCTGCTTAACCTTGAATTGCAAGTATTTGCTAATGAATATAGATGAAAAATCCCTGAGAAAATTTCTCTGTATGTAGTTTTCTTGTGCTTTGATCTGTTTTAGAATCAGGATTATGGTTTCTTTTTTTTAAATTTAAATTTTAAAACATTTTTAATTTTTACATATACATTTATATTATTAAAGATATATACAATAAACTACCTATAGCAAGAAGAACCATGACATAATCAGGAATTATATAAATGTTACATTCTTAGTGTTTTGGCTATTTCTATTTGACAGCCTTGAAGAAAACATCTTTCCTATCTTGGTGCATCTAAAATACTGAATGTAAATCAATCTAGACCATATTTAAAGAATTTGGTAGTGTTATTTTCTTTTCAATTTTGTGGGACAGTTTTACATGTTTTAGTATTAGGAAATGCTTATGTTTGCTAGAATTCAGCAGGAGGTTTGTGTTCTTAACCAAGATATTTTTATTTTTGTGTGACATAATGTTTTAAATATTTAAGAATCTCAAAAATGTTTGTGATATGTTTTCATCAAATCCAACCAATACCTTCACCCCAAGATTCTCTCCTATCACTCACATCCCCTTTTCCTGTTGTTTTCTTGTCCTCTGGGTTCTTTGTTTGTTTTGTTGGTTGGTTGGGGGTTTTTTTTTTTTTTTTTGTCTTTGTTTTTGTTTTGTTTTATATTTTGAGACAGGGTTTCTCTGTGTAGCCTTGGATGTTCTGAACTCACTTTGCAGACCAAGATGTCCTCCACTTCACAGAGATCTGCCTACTTCTGTCTCCCTGACTGCTGGGATTACAGGCTTGTACGACTGCTCCTGGTTGGTGCTCTGTTATGTATTTATTTTGTTTTTATTTACTTATTATAGCTTATCCATCTCGCATCCCAATTGTTATCCCCTTCTTTTATCTTCCTGTTCCCACCCTCCCTCTCTTCTTAGTCCCATTCCCCTCCCCTAGGCCTCTCGCAGGAGGGCCCTGACTATTCGGTCTCACATGGATAGCCTGCATTCCCTTCCTCTGTGTGCCCGCAACTCTACATCTGACAAAGGGTAGTATCCAAAACATATTGTGCTCTGTCTTTAAAGTTCTGCTTTCACTTATTGCTGCCTCTACAGACATGGTGTAGGACCATTTAGAGAGCCTCAAAGGAGCCAAATCCCTGATGGAAATTCTTAGATGAATGGATAATGAAAATATGGTAAACATACACAATGGGAATTATTTACCTCTAAAGGAAAGTATTATAAAATTCATCCATAAATTGATGGAGCTAGAAATAATCATTTTTTTTTTGTGAGATAAGGCAGATCCAGGAAATCACACTTTTATGTTCTTTCTTATGTGTGGATCGTGATACCTTTGGGAATCAAATGATCCTTTCTAAGCTGTTGCCTAAGACTTTTGGAAAACAGATATTTATATGACAATTCATAACAGTAGCAAATTAGTTATAAAGTAACTGGAAATAATTTTATGATTTGGGGCCACTACAATATGCGGAACTATATTATTCACAATATTAGGAAGGCTGAGAACCACTGTATTAGATAACTGTGTTTAAATTTGGAGTAACCACAGCAGGAATGACTAGGAAGGGGCCGTGATAGCAGATGGATTTCAGTAGAAAGAGGATAAAAACCAGATTAGCATCTGGTAAAGGGGGAAAGTACATGATAATCAGGGAGACTTAAATGGTACACAGAATAGGAAGGCCTGGTAGATAAAGGAATTTGTGGACAGATAACACTAAAGACTTTGAAAAGGATATATCGAAAGCTACCACTGTAGACACTTCCTAAAAGATGTAGAAATTCATATATCAAAGTAATTTAAATGGGGTTACTCTAACAGATAGGTTGTGGACAATGCATCTCTCAGGCCATATAGACTATTAAATTAAAAGCTCATGGCCAGATCTGGGTTACCTCCTTTCATATTGTCAGTCAGTAGGGCTCATAGATCCCCAACACTTATAGACTATAGCTGTGGCTCTTTATTACAATACCTTTTCACAGCAAAATACATATATGTTTAGTAAAAACTAGGAAGTGATCTGGTATTCACAAAGTCTGTACTGTGATGCACCCCCAGAACCACTTCCAGCCTCTGACAGGAGCCATTGATTTGGGGAAGTTCGGTAGGCATGAGAATTTCTGGAGGTGATTCGGTATTTGCAAATTCTGTATCGTGATATACCCCAGAATTGCTTCCAACCTCTGACTACCCTGTCAATTGTGGTTTGCTGAACTTCTCTAAAATCTTGCACTAGAGCCAGGTATGGTGGTGCATGCCTTTAATCCCAGCACCCAGGGATGTGGAGGCAGGTGGATCACTGTGAGTCTAAGGCCAGCTTGGTCTACAAAGTGAGTCCAGGACAGCCAGGACTACATTCATGACCAGCTTGATCTATAAAGTTAGTCCAGGACAGTGAAGATTACACAGAGAAACTTTGTTTTGAAAAACCAAAAAGAAAAAACATCTGGCATTGATGTGAACTGTTACTTTCTGGGTATTGACCAGCTCCAATTGAGCAAACTTCCTAGGGGATCTTGTTGAAGATGTACTGTTTGTTATTCAGATGAATTAATCCCTGATAATGGAATACTTGAATTGATTCAAATAGGCTTAAAAGTCAAAGTTAGTTTATGGCTGCAATAAATACCTTTGTGGACCTCCAGATGCCTCACTAAGGATAACCTTGTAGCAGATTTGTGGCTTCAGATAAGTCTCCACTCTAGATGGAACCACGAATCCTGGTATTTTATGATAAATGTATGCAAGTTTGTTTAAACTTGCCATAAACCTAAGTTGGAATGAAGTTATCTAGAGATGTCTGAATTTCCTCTATTTCTTAGAACAAAAAAGACAGATAAAATTATTGTTCTGAACTCGTTATCAACTAAGAGACAGCTGGATAATGTAGTTAGGTCAGTCCTAATTGATAAGTCGTATATTCTTGTAGCGTTTAGGCCTTGTCACTCAGAACTCACTGTGAACTTATGTAACGGATACTTAGATAAGAAACATTTATATTTAAAATATGTAACCTGTTGTATTTTAGAATTCATCTGTTTTGTGATCAATTGTCTTTTTTTCACCTATGAGGTAATACACTTTTCTCAGAAGTATAAGTATGTTCATCTACAATAAATGGTGCTGAAATTGAGAAGCTTAACTTCAGTTGAAGTTGAGATGCCTGACTTCATCCAGCTTTTCTCTTGAACTTTTCTCTTGAATGTATGCGTTGAGATTGGGAAACCTGACTTCAGTTGAAGTCAAGATGCCTAATTTCATCCACCTTTTCTCTTGAATGTGTGTGTGTGTGTGGCTTATTTTCTATCTCTTTCTTATTTCTTATTTCCCTGTAGAACTGCAAATAAGTTAGCCAACTCAGGGCCATCAGTCTTCTATGGCTAATTAGCCTAAGTTCACATTAACTTACTGGAGATCTCAGCAAAGAGGCCTGTCTGCGGACCAAAGAGCCTCCTTTTATGACCTCAGTGCAGTCTTTAGCCAGAAGCCACTTTTACAACCTAAGCCATAGGAAAATTGTGGCCAGTTTAAGTTCTCCTCCTCAGCAGCACTATAGCCAATCCCTAGAGAAGAAACCCTGGGCTCCCTTTCCTCTTTCTCTT
The DNA here is from genome assembly GCF_903995435.1 of Acomys russatus. Taxonomy (NCBI): domain Eukaryota; kingdom Metazoa; phylum Chordata; class Mammalia; order Rodentia; family Muridae; genus Acomys; species Acomys russatus. The sequence continues at coordinate 41,046,266 of NC_067142.1, read as the reverse complement.
TCAATCCTGATCAGTTGTTGAGCCATCAGCTCTGGGCACCCAAGAGATAAAGTGAAATGCAAGGGCATCCACATCCAGCCCCAGAGACCCTACCCTGGACCTCTTCCCAGCTGCAGGCAGGCATTAACAAAAAACATACACATTAGCCATTTCAATTTTTTAATATCAACTTTAATATAATGGATTTCATAGACAATTGCATCAGACAGGAGCTCAGATATCTCTCTCAAAACATGATACATGATGCAGTATATTAGAATAGCTGCACTGTGGGTCCAATAAGTTATGTCTATATGATTATTTCACAATCCAGATGCTGATTTAACTAAGAATGGATGTTTTTGGCAGTTCTGAGGCATAATGATTTTAACATCTAAAGTAGGTGTAAAGGAAACATACGGCGTAATTGTATTTTCTGATTTTTTAAATTTTTAATTGTGTTGGGTCGTATAGATAAAGGTAAAAGGCGGGGCAAGACTGAACAAAAAACCTAGAAGTTCTTTTTAGACCCATTGTTAAAGGAAAGTTCAGTAGAAAAATACTATCATTTAAAGTAAATTGCCCTTCTGAGTGAAGCAAATTTTAATTTTCTTTTTTAAAAGTACAGACTAAGTGAAGCGTGAGAAGCGAATGTGTATATTCCCTCCAATGCCTCACGAATACCTTCCAGAGCTTCTTCAAAGGTCAAAACCGCATAAACAGTGCCTTGCCAATTAAAACTGTTTACAGAGTAAAGTGTTTTTTGGCTTTCATTAAGTTATTCTGAATAATTTCAGATGCCTGAAAGGGTCAGTTATTGCGCTAACCTGAGCTGGGGGCTGCTTTTCGATGTCTGGTGTTTCAGTCAAAGATAGAGACTAAGCTGTATCAACATATTTAAAGATATAAATGCTTATTTCATGTTTGCACTATACTTCATTAGCACCGCTGGCCTCCCGCTGGCCTCTGGAACACTGATGACTCTGAACATGGTTGGCACCACAGCCAATAGGGAGGAAAGCAATTGTCAAAACAGGCACTGGCTTGTGTCTTCCTAGAAGTGAGAAAGTGATTTCTGCTGTCCCTTTGTTGACATTAGCGACTCACAGAGCCAAGTTTGCAGAATATGGAAAGTTTAGACCTCTTGCATGAAACAAAATGAACAAAACAGAATCTCTTTAACATGCTTATCTGGGTACCATGCAGATTAAAACTGCACACTCAAAGTGACTGTTTCAGGAACTAACACTATTTCTTTAGAAGTTTTACATTAGTGTTTGTTTATGTGGTCTCCCAGGACACATATATTGTGTGGATGGCAGAAGACACGTGAGGGGTCTCTCTCCCTGAAGCACATTGTGTCTCAGTACTTGAACATAGGTCAGTAGCCTTAGCAGCAAACACCTTTACCTGCTGAGCCATTTAATGGCATTTTCCCACATCTTAAACTTTTATTTGTAAGTATTTTTGTGTATTGCTATTAATTTTCATTGCTACTTTTTGGGTCACAATGAATGCACTGTTGGGTTATTAGGAAATCCTATAAATACAGCTTGGTCTGTTTCCTGGTGCTGAGGAAAGTGGTCAGCTTTTAACACTGATGTAAGTGTTGGCTGTGGGTGTGATCCTGAAGTCCTGGTGCTACATTCTTTTTAAGGTTTTAAAATGCATCCTATTTATTTATTTACCTCTTTGTTTACTTATATGTATATATTTATTTATTTATTTAGTGTGTGTGTGTGTGTGTGTGTGTGTGTGTATGTGTATGTGCCATAGTGTATGTGTGGAGGTCAGAGGACAACTTACAGTAGTTGGTTCTCACTTTTCTTTTTTTCTTCATTTTTAAAAATGTATTATAATTTATTCATATTACATCCTGATTGTTATCCCCTCCCCATTTTCTTCCTGTTCCCACCCTTTCTACCACTTATGCCCTATTCTCCTCCCCTAGACCTCTGCAGGGTACTGTGGGGGTCACTTCCCCCACCATTTGACCACAGGGTATCAAGTCTCATCCAGATAGCCTGCATCCTCTTACTCCGTGTGCCTGTACTCCCCAACCATGCAGAATGAGCTGTCCATTGACCATATCTGAACAGAGTGGGGTCTTGGTTCTCTCCATGTACTGTCCTTGGTTGGTGCATCAGTTTATGCAGGCCCTCTTGGGTCCAGATCCTCAGGCCTGACCTTGATGGTCTCTCTGTGGGGTTCCCAATCCCTCCAGGTCCTTCCTTCCCCCTACTCTTCCATACAACTCTCAGCACTCTCTCCTCTGCCCAGAATCTGGCTGTGAGTCTTAGCATCTGTCCTGATAGAGTCTCTCAGAGGACATCTATATTGGGTTTACATTTCTAACATGGCTTCTGGCATTTAGCAACAAGAGCCTTTACTTACTAAGTCTTCTCACTAGCCATGTCTTGGTACCTTCAAACTGAATGTGAGAATGAGAGTATGCATATCATCGTGGGAAATTAAATGCAGACCTTTTAAAAATTCCAATGTCAAAAAACTAGAGAATACATTCATATGTTCTGTTGCTGGTATTCACTATATAAACATTCATTCAGTTTATACAAGATTATGATTTATTTTTACTAAGTGTATGACTTATTAGAACAAAATACTTAAAATTAATTTATAGTCAGTTAGTATCATAGTTAATAATATTTTCATGTTTTATTGCTTCTGAATTGTTATTTGAGGTCACCTTTTATATATGCTTTTCCTCACCATTTTTATTTTAAACTTCACTGCTTTTTATATTCCTAGTTATATGAAAGTTGGAATTTTAAATAAAAGTTTTTAAGATTAGCCTTTAATCATTATATATCTTTCAATACTATAAATGCTTACAATGTTTAAAATTGATTCATCATTACATTTTCCAGCTTAAATTTCCCTTTTATTGGCAATTCATTCCTCAAATTGTTCTAGTCATAAATCTTAGAGTAATTTTTTACTTTTTTTCTACTCATTAAATTCAATCTGCCACAGGTTTCATTTAAAATATTTAAAGTCCTGGTGGCACTCAGAGGAAGGACAGCAAGTAGCCAAGAAGAGACTTGATACCCTATGAGAATATATAGGGGGACGTAATCCCCCTCAGGAACAGTCATAGGGGAGGGGAATAATGGGAAAATGGGGGGGGGGAGGAATGGGAGGATACAAGGGATGGGATAAACATTGAGATGTAACAAGAATAAATTAATAAAAAATAAAATAAAATTAAATTAAAAAAAAATAAAATAAAATATTTAAAGTTTTATTTTATTTTATGTGTATGATGATTTTTCCTGGACATACGTCTCATTATAACTGTTCTGTCTAGTGCAAGTAGAAGAGAGAAATAGGAATCAGATACTTTGGAACTAGAATCTACAAGCCACATAGAACTAGATCTATAGATGTTTGTGAACTCTGACGTGACTTCTAGGGAGTGGAACCTGTATTTCTGGCAGCACCAGTAGCATCATAATGGAGCATATCTATTTAATCAAAAAGAGTTGTTCTCATTAGTGTATAAATATTTTAATGAAGTAGTAGAATGAGACATATTTATTATCATGCATCATTTTTATATTAAGTTACAATTTTCATTATATATTTTTATTTAATTCATTCTTTGACAAATTACTTTAACCTCCCCACTCTCTCTTTCTTGTGTCCTTTCCACCCTGTTAGTCCTATTTCCTTTCTAAAAGTCTCTTTGTCACATTTGCATCTTTTTACTTTGTTCTGTGATCCACTGAGTTGAATCAGGGCCATCTGTATGAACAGACGTAGAACTATTTGTTGGGGAATGGTATATGATCTGTCTTAGCGTTCTATTTCTGTGAAGAGACACCGTGGCCAAGGCGTATCTTAAAAAGAAAAGCATTTAGTTTGAGCGGGACCCCTGGGCCCAAATCTGCCTATCATATTGTTCTACTTGTAGATTTCTAGGACCCTCTGGATCCTTTTATTTTGCTGTTCTCCCATGCGTCTCTCATTTAGAGTCCCAATAGGATGCCTTCCCCTCTGTCCCAGTTTCCTGGTAAGTGAAGGCTTTTGTGGGACATGCCCCTTGGGCTAGTATGCAGATATAAGTGAGTATATACCATTTGATTCTTTCTGCTTCTGGGTTAACTCACTCATTATGATCATTTCTAGCTCAATCCATTTATCCACAAATTTCGGGAATTCCTTGTTTTTAATAGCTGAGTAGTATTCCATAGTGTATATGTACCACAGTTTCTAAGGCACCAGCCAAGGACAATACAGGAGGTAAACTTTAAACCCCTTCCCAGAGCTAGCCAATGGTCAGAATATTCTCCACAGTTGAGTGGAGAGTGTGATATGACTTTCTCACATACTCTGGTGCCTCACATTTGACCATGTCCCCTGGAGGGGGAGACCTGGTAGCACTCAGAGGAAGGACAGCAAGTAGCCAAGAAGAGACTTGATACCCTATGAGAATATATAGGGGGACGTAATCCCCCTCAGGAACAGTCATAGGGGAGGGGAATAACGGGAAAATGGGGGGGGGGGAGGAATGGGAGGATACAAGGGATGGGATAAACATTGAGATGTAACAAGAATAAATTAATAAAAAAAAAAACCTAAGAAAGACCAAGATGTTAGCTCAAATTACACAGCCAAAGTGCAGAGGAAGAGGAACAGCAATGTAGGCATTCCAGTCTACAGTCCAGGCCAATTAGTTTAAGCTGCCCCAGTTGGATAACTGGCAAGATAATTTTCTTTAGCTGAAAGCTATTGAGTGATTTACCTAATTTCTATATTAATAGTACTAAATCTTGCCCCACTTCTTTTTTAAAGCTTCAATACAATTTATTATGTTTGGGTCTGATGTTTGGTTGTATAAAATTTTGATTACTTCCATTTGCTATTAAAATAATGGCTGTTCAATTTTTCCATTTGTTAGACTTTCATAGGTTGTATTTTTCTAAGAACTATCAACTTTATTCAAGTTAATAATTTCATTTACAATATAGCATAATAAAATTCTAATTCTGTTTTTTAATAAAAAAAAAAAAGAAAAGCATTTAACTGGGCACTTGCTTACAGTTTAAGAGGCTTTGTCCATTATCATCATTGAGGGGAAAATGGTGACAGGCATGGCAGCATGGTGTTGGAGAAATAGATGAGAACTGCATCCTCATCCAGAAGCAGAGAAAGAGCCTAGACATGGCATGGCCTTTGGAAACCTCAAAGACCACCCCAGTGACACACTTCCTCCAACAATCTACATCTCATATTTCTTTTAGTACTATCAAATAGTTCCACTCCCTGGTTACCTAGCATTCAAATATATGAACCTATGGATGCCATTCTTACCCAAACCACATCTATCTATCTATCTATCTATCTATCTATCTATCTATCTATCTCTTTTCTAAGAAATTTATTAGAATGGCTTACAGTGGTCTAGGTAGTCCAACAATGTCCATATACTAATGGAAAGTCCAAACGCCTAATAGTAGTTCAGTCTATGAATGGATGTCTCAGATAGTCTTTAGTATAAACCATAATCCCAAAGAAGTAGGCTATAATGGCAATAGAGGAATGGCCTTGCCAGCAAGAGAAAGGACAAGTAGACAAAGAACAAAAGCTTCCTAACTCCATGCCTTTATATAGGCTGCCAGCAGAAGGCATGGCTTAGTTTAAAGGTAGACCTTCTGACCTCAGAATATCTGTATCTAAATTGTATCTTCCTACCCAAGATACCTGGGATTAGAAGTGTGTTTTTACTATCTTAGTGCATATAAAATTCTGAATGAAAATCAATATCTATCATATCTCATCTCTATCAACTTAAAACATCTATCTAGACCTAAAAACATCTTACCCCTTAAAGAACTAAGCTTAATTGTAAAACTAAACTATCTGTTTTTCAACTGTATCAGAGACTTGAGTAGGAATAAAATTAATTATCTGAGTAGACAAGAAGTGCAGGTTAATAGCTTCCAAATTGGGAAAATGACAGAAAGAGTTTGCTGCCTGAACAGCCACCCAAAACTCTCTATAACATTGGAACATCATCTTCAGCCTTCTGATAAGACGGTGTTTTCTTCAAGGTTTCCAAATACAGATAGCCAAACATTATGAATACAACATTTGTATAATCCCTGATTGTTTCATGGTTCTTCTTGCTGACAGCAGTTTATTTTATATATGTGTAATAATATAAATGTATATATAAAAAAAGAAAAAGAGGAAGTGTGTCTTCACACTTCAAGTATTTTACTTAAAAAAAAAAAAGTCCCTTACAGTTCGATCAAGCTGCTTAAGGTTTAATTATCCAGATATAGTCAAGTTGACAGCTGAAAATAGTCATCATATGTTACCTGTCATGTAGTTGATTTAGGGGCATTTCTTCTTCTTTGTTTTACTGACTCTTTTAGTATTATCTTTCTCCTACATCATCTTGGTTATGTTTTAAGTCTAAAGTATACCTTCCAGTATTCTCTAAAGGATTCTATGAAGATTTGGTTGAATAGTCAGGACTTTGATTGGCCTCCTTCTATTTCAGAAAATTTTTGTTTCCCAACTATACAGGTAAACATTTCTTTTATTCTCTCTTCCCTCTTCTCTCTTCTCTCCTCTCTCTCTCTCCTCTCTCTCTTTCTCTGTCTCTGTCTCTCTGTTCCTCCTCCTCTCCTTCTCGCCTCTCTCTCCTCTCTCTCCTCCTCCTCTCTCTCTCTCTCTCTCTCTCTCTCTCTCTCTCTCTCTCTCTCTCTCTAATATATATATTTGAGACAGGGTTTCTCTGAGTAACCTTGGCTGTCCTTGACTTACTTTATAGATCAGGCTGGCCTTGAACTCACAGAGATCCACCTGCCTCTTTCTCCCTTAGGGCTGGGATTATACAACTAGGTTTTCTGAGTGTAATATTTTGTTTTAGAAGCTGTATTTATTAAGAGATTATAATATATCTATCCAAGCCTTCATAGCTTTTAATCTTCTTCCTCATGGTTGTGGGGAAGCAGGGACATGAATTCTGGTGCCCGTGATTTGATCACTTCCCCTTGGTGGGGAGGCCTGGAGGCACACAAAGGGAGGGGAAGCAGGCTATCTGGATGAGACCTGATAGGCTGTAGACATACGGTGGCAGAGGATGTCCCCTTCTGTCAGAGGTCTAGGGGAGGGGAATAGGGCAGAAGAGGGAAGGAGGGCGGGAATGGAAAGATTCAAGGGAGGGGATAACATTCATGATGTAATCTGAATAAATTATAATAAATTAAA